>NC_080399.1:5816060-6119090 GCF_030265065.1 Corythoichthys intestinalis | reverse complement strand
GTTATCGCATGACTGCACTTCTGAAAGACCACATTAAATGTTATAATCAAGGTAAAGAAAGAGTAAAACAGGAGCCAAAAATACATATGAAACATTCAAAATACCTAATCTTACTGTTAATATAGAATATAATGCAAAGGAAAAAAGAGGTAAAAGTAACCTTACATTTCGAGTGAGGCGATGTCCAAATTGAAAGTGAGTAGTGGACCTTACGTGGCCAAAAAAACACTCTTTAGCAACTTTCACACGTACCTGAACACCGTTAAAATCCTGGGATATAAACGGGTAGCCCTTATGTGTGACTGGTCGACTGACACGGAGATTACGGGGACATTTACCGGGTCACGTCATAGTACAATGTCCGAGACTTACCCGGGATGCTAAATGTGTAAAAACAGGCATTTAATTCCCGGCGCGAAGGCTAATGACGCACTGTAAATATCATGGCTGTTCGCTAGCGAAAAGCGGTAATCAAAATTATCAACATGGCAAACTGGAAATAGAAAAATTAAACTGAAAACATAATGAATTTAAATTGCTACTGGATCACAAGAGCTGAGGAAGAGTCCATTGTCCATCTTTGGAAACAAACTGAAAACATAATGAAATTAAATTGCTACTGGATCACAGAGCCGAGGAAGAGTCCATTGTCCATCTTTGGTAACATGGTTTATTTAGTTGCTGATGCCGACCAAAAGTGACGTAATGTCCGGGTTATAAAATCGCGCCAGCCGCTCAACCCGCGCAGAGAGCACCGAGTTGCCAACACGGGAAAAGTCTAAGAAAGTGTCCACCGGGTTATTCCCAGGACATCTCTCCATGTGTGAAAGCAATGACATGGGTAAATCCCTCGTCGCATTACACTGGAATTTACCGGGATAAAAATCTGAAAGGGGCTTTTGTGAGTCAAAAACGCGAAGAGACTTGTGCTCTTTTGGCGAAGACATTGAGCCCATGCCAACACAAACACTGTCGCGCCTGTGAGTCTTACAATATATTAAAGGGTACCACAGGTACATAGAAAGACATGTAATTCTTAAAAGATAACTGTTCGCAATGATCCAACAAGCACCAAAGGGATGTACAAACTGTCAAATGGCAGCAAGTCAATATCTCAGCAAGCCGCCTAGGATCGGTTTAAAGACACTGCTGATGAGCTGGAATTGGATGCAGGTACGACATTGGGAACTCATTCCACAGCTCTGGAGCAAAACAATCTGACCAGCAGCAGAATGTGGCAAAATCATGGCAGTCATCATACTAGCTTCGCTTGCTAGCTACCACAGCTACTCACCCAGTCTAGCCCAACCGCGTCATAACCCCCATTGCACGTGTGAACATGTACTAAATAATATGGATTTTTAAATCACTGGCAATAAAATTTGTGTTTTAAACGACATATTTTAGTAAAAGACAACAATTGTGGCTAATTAGAGCCTGCAAGTGTTTAAGTTCGAGGTTCCCTTTCATTTTTTTCCCTCCACTTGATCTTTCTGATTAACATAAAAATCATAACTTTTAAGGTAAATCTGGTGGTACAACCCTAAAAGAAACATTTTTGGTGTTTCATTGGCAGGCTTGTGTCAAACCACAATTTAATCCCGTAATGGCACTATGTCAGACTCACTAGTGGAAATTTCCTACCCATTTGTAAACGGTAGAAAAATACAAAGTATCAACAATAAATTCCTAAGTCACCTTTATCATATGTTTTTGAGGAAGGGTGTTCAAATGTTTACAGACAAGAGTACAGGCAACAGCAATTAATGGATAGGCATTAGATTATACATGATTATATGAAAATATATTTCTTCTGCATCTGTAAGGTTTAACTGTCGTATTGTGTTCGGGTAACAAACAAAAAAAAAAACAAAAAAAAAATCAAATCAATGGTACTTTACAAACCCAAAATTGAAAACTGGTCATTCTTGACACGAAAACAATATATTGCAAATGTATTGTATTTTCAGGCTGAGTTTAATCACAGATCAAATTAGTAGTGTTGCACCGATACCATTTTTTGGCCCCGATACCGATACTTGGCTGTGCAGTATCGGCCGATACCACCCCGATTATATATATATAATTTTTTTTTTCCCAAAGAGCTACGTAATTGGATGTGAAATCATTGCTATCAAGGCTTTGTCAGGCTGTTGCTTACCTTTGCAAAATAGGAAAAAGACTAGTACAAAGTATAATACTAGCCCAACAGTAAGAAAGTAAAAATAAGTTCATAATAATAAACTCTGAATGAACTGAGTAAACTTTTTTTTAAACCTCTCAAAGGCCAAACAGTGCAACTTTCATGAAATTATTGTCACATTCTGCTGCTGGTTAGATTGTGTTTTGTTGCTGGGCTGTTAGTGGGGGCGTTCTTGACGTCGCACCTGAATCCAATGCGGGCTCATCAACGCAGCATTTAAGCACGGGTGAGCTCAGAGAAGGCTGCCGAGATATTTGCTTTGCTGATCGCCATTTGACATCTCGCACTATAGTCTCGCTACATTTGCTTGTTACGCCCCTGCATTGGGTTTTTTCTGGTAGTGTGCTGCACTCGTTTGTAACCTCTACCCTGTGCAGGTATTTGAGTGTTTTTATTTTGGTTTTTTGGCTCGCTGCCTATCGTCTTAGTTATTAAATCTTCGAGTTTGTAGTATTAAGCTCCGTCGACCTGCTGTCACGGTCTCCTTTTGTTATTTCTACTATCCCGCGATCGCGTGTTATTTTTTGTTTACAATCATTAAACCCTTGTACTTATCCCCTGCTTGTTGTCCGCTTCGAGGTCCAACCTTGTTTCCGCATTTGCGGACGCTCACAATTATAAGTAATAATAATTGACCACAGCATCCCGTCTCTCTATTAGCCTCGTTTTTTCGGGAGGGGGTGGGTCCCTTATTTCTATTTCTGAAAGGTGGCAACCCTACTTTGGAAACAGTTCAAAAATTACTGCAGCATTTCTTTCAGTAAAAGACAATAAAAGTTAAGTAGACGTAGTGAACTGACCAGAGAATGTTGCACCTGTCCAGCGCCCTTCCTCTGGATAGCAGTTCTGCTCTTGCAGGCACAAACTCGTTGTGTTCGTTCACGTTTCGTCTTCACATGTTTTATCAGGTTCGAGGTATTGAAACTGGCCGATTCAACTCCACATCTCGAAACTTTCAGGCCGCAAATCTTGCACGCAGCCATTGATTTTAATTGACGGGATTTCTATTTTGAAATATTTCCCGACTGCCGCCATGTCATTGGTCAGAAGTGGCTATTGGCCCGTTCTCATTGGTCTGGACCAGGCCAATAGCGATAGCTGTTTGGTGGTCACGTGTCATCACACAACACAGAGACAAAGTGTAGTGAGCGCCAGGAGGAAAAAAAAAGGCTGCGGTCAAATGTTATAATAATGGACCGGTAAATGGTATCGGCGCCGTCTTTGTTGGTACTCGCCGATACAGATACCACCATTTTGGGCCGGATCGGCGCCCCCTGCCGATACTAGTATCGGTATCGGTGCATCTTTACAAATTAGATCCGATAGCAAAAATTTGTTGTATTCAATTTATGCGCTAAGCGTTCAAAATTATATATATTTTTTCAAATTCACTGATTCGTTAATAGTTTGTTTTAAAATCGTACATCGATGTAGAATAATCAAACAGTAGTTTACAATTACAGCCAAATAAGAGTCCTGTGGTATATTACACTACCCTGCACGATGCCACTTTGTAGTCAAAATGTTTGTGCTGTTAAAAAACAAGTCATGTCCAATTGAGTTCATCTTATATGCAATCATAGTGCCTGAGGACTATTTTCCACTAAATTCTTGTCATAACACACACAAAAATGCACCAAGATCCAACGGAGTGCAAATTTTAAATCCTTAGTATTCTTGTCAGCGCTACACAGCAACTGAACCATGCAGTGTGGAATAGTATTTTATAATTGAGGTGATTGGAATTGAAAAGCACATAAATGGCTTCGGCTCATGATAAACTATGTTGTTGTTTTAAATGTGATTTGGAATGTCCTGTGTATATTTCGCTGTGTTTTTCAGTGCGTCACAACACAGTCTACTCAAGAAAATGAGGTTTTCTGCATCACTGCACCACTGGAAATCATTATATTGCACTTCAATAACTTCATTTATGGTTGTGTAGAGGCTGGAAATGCCTTCTTTGAAACAGCATAACTAAACCAATGATTCGCTAACTGGGGTCTCAGCACCTTTTGGGAATTTCCAGCCATAAGTTTTATAATTATTTGAAAGGCAATGTATAATGTATCACAAGATTTTGAGCAAAGGATTGGGTGGAGGTAAATGCAGGATTTCAGGAACAAATGAAACATTTTGGCGCATTCTATCAGAATAATGATGAAATAAATACTAAAACCCATGAAAATCTAAACAAATAATCATAGAAAACAACAAAGAAGCCCGAGACAATGACATCCGCTAAAAATAAGCACACAACTAAATACAAACAAAGTGACGAGATGACAAGGAACACCTGGATGCACACCTGATGGAAGCTGATTGGCTCCAAAACCAGATTGGGTTAACGAGCACATGTGAAACAGAAACTCTAATCAGCACAAGAACCAAACACACAGGGAAAAACATGCTATGAAATACGACATCAAGTGACTTTAACCCTTTAACACCTGGGCCTATTTTGTCTGTCTATTTTGCCTTTGATGTTGCCTTTATATTTCAAAGAAAAAAATGTTCACAATGGCCTG
The DNA here is from genome assembly GCF_030265065.1 of Corythoichthys intestinalis. Taxonomy (NCBI): domain Eukaryota; kingdom Metazoa; phylum Chordata; class Actinopteri; order Syngnathiformes; family Syngnathidae; genus Corythoichthys; species Corythoichthys intestinalis. The sequence goes on along the minus strand of NC_080399.1, from coordinate 6,114,359 downwards.
GTTGAGTCCTTTTTTTCAGGACACCATAACCTTCATGTCCAAACTGTTGTTTTCTTCATTGACCAATTATAATCAACATTTTGGACTGAAGCGAATAGGTACCGTTCGCACACACCAATTGTTTTCATTAGTCTAACACATTCGTCTAACTATAGTTTAGGCAGACTTCACTCCATGCCCTTGAACACAGTAAAGTGAATCACCTTATCGGGGCTCCTGAGGGGGAGATGGAAAAATGGTACCGTTTCTCGTTGGCACCGTCTAACCCAGACATGTCCAAAGTCCGGCCTGGGGGCCAAATGCGGCCCGTGGTCAAATTTCATCCGGCCCCCAGCCTCTGTCATAAAATCAATAACGTCTGGCCCGCACACAGACTTAATAAATTGGTCAGCAGTACTGCTACTAGCATATGAGGTAGCTTACACACTAAATGCTGCTCCTCATTTACCCACTAAAAAGCAACATTACCCTAAGCAACATTACCCCGTGTGACCTTTTACTCACAATTTTCTAAAATGGCGACAATCAACAAAAAAAAGTTGACTGTGACGGCCGACACTTCAAGGATAGGTGGAAATTGGACTTTTTCTTCACTAAAATACGCAACAACTGTGTTTGCCTCATTTGCAAAGAGACAGTTGCTGTTTTTAAAGCGTTCAATGTATGGCGATTTTACCAAACAAGACACGCTGACATGATGGCAAGATTACAGGGAAGATACGTAGTGAGAAATTGAAGCAACTTGAAGCTAGCTTAATGTTACAGCAGCAGTGTTTCACAAGAGCCCGAGAGTCGAAAGTTTAGCCACAAAGGCTAGTTGCGAGATTGCTGAAATTATTAATTAAAAAAATAATAATAAAGCAAATGTGACACACCTAATGGCTCGCTAAAATTTGCTTAAATATATTGTTCAACATAAAGGACATCAGCCAAGGTCGGCCCCCTACATGTTTACCACACCAAATCTGGCCCCCTTTGCAAAAAGTTTGAACACCCCTGGTCTAACTGTTTGCATTACTTGAACACACGGAATATAATTAATCAGAGTATAGTATCATTTCTCATATTTACTGTAGGACTGAACTACTCTAAACACACATAATATAAGATAAATAGCACACCATAGTTTAATCCAAAGCAGAATAGATACACAACGCCATCTTATCATAGAAGTGCAACGTGTGCGTCACGAGCAAGATTGACGCACCAAACTCTTGCAGTAAGTTCTGCAAGGACAAAGAGCAGCGCACTTTGTCCCAAAACAAGTAGAACCAGCCCGGATAACAAATTTGATAGCGGGCGCTTGGGACGTCAAGACCAGCGTCGGTCGCTATAGCAACCACGTCCCATCCACGGACGAACCTAACCACCCAAAACTGGCCACAGAGGGATGGTCCCGAAACAACACATAGGCACACCTTCAGCCCGGCCTACTCCACCACGGACTTAAAAAAACACTGGACACTGAGATAACACAGATTTTGCTGCTCGGAAACATTTTCTATGTAGCCTTGTTTTGAATCCAGACTTGTTCCTCCATCGTCTGTTTTTGCCTTGTTTTTTGACCATTGTCAACGAATAAATTGTCAACCTGCTTTCGGTGAGTCTTCTTCAAACTTTTGAAACATGGAGTCAGTACAAAGGGTTAACATAAGAGGTGAATGCGCGGAATTTCCGCCTTCCCGTTTAGCGCACAGGCTGTTGCCGTTTCCGTGTGGCTTAGCGAATTCCAACAGGACCTAAAAAGACAACAACAACAAAAATCCCAAAATGTTTTGTCAAAATGTGTAATATTGATGTCCCATTGACAACCAAATATGCACAACGAAATATTTTGAAGCTTGATAATATTTATTCAACCTTTGAGGGTAAACATTCAACAGGAAAAAATGAGACTGAATAGTTTCATATTTGATGATTCAACTGAAACAGCAGGTATGGTCATCATCGTTTTTGTTCTTTCTACAAACTATGGTCAAAACAGGCTGTATACAGTAGACCAATACTGTAAATTAGATGATATATATATACAGGGGTGAAAGTGGGCCGGAACGGCCCGGAACACCGTTCCGGCAAGAGTTTCCGAGCTGGTACGCCGTATGGTGCTTTGATCCCAAAAATATGAAGGCAACTGTCAAAACCCTAATGTGTGATGGTTTGTTTAAAGTATTTTATTTTGTCAAATGTAGCCCTCAGGTGGTGGCGTTGGGTGTTGTTGGTGTAGGCATTTGTGGTTAAGTTTGGAGATACAGTACTTTTTGTGTAGTTGTTTAACGATATGTCATGAGAGAAGTGTAAATACGTTAGCATTCGTAGCATCTAAGCTAACAGACGTTATTATGCATATTGGGCTGATTTGATTGACTAAATTTACATATTGTTTGTACTGGTGGAACATTTGACGTATATATTAAGTAAATAAAAAAACGAAAAGTAAATGTATACATTAGCTTCAATATTAATGTACATCCAATGTTCTCAAATAGATAAAATTTAGGTTTTGCATTTAGGAAATGTGGGGGGAGAATTAGGAGGTTGAGGTTACTGCTGTTTTTGTTAACTTTTGTTTTGCAAATCATTGAAAAATACAATTTTGAATGAAAAGCGTTTTTTTTTTTTTGTTTGTTTGTTTGTGTTATAGGAATAAATGTGCCAAAAGCATTTTTATCTGCATTTCATTGCATTTAGGAGGTCTGATTCGCCGACTCATCCAAAGAAAACAACGACAAATCTCGCCCATCCTCTTCCTCGAGTTGATGAAATAATGCATTAGCTTGCGCTAAATTTAGTTTTTTGATTCATGCTACACGTTTCAAAGTCGCTCGCTCAATCCAACCGATCTTCGCTCGCTACCTCACTTCCCTCCCTTAGGTGGCGCCTCACTTAACAATCTATCAAAAATGTTCACATTACGTCCGTCCTCCATATCCTCACAATGGCTCCTGGGATATGTAGTTTTTCATGGTGCTTTCTGTTTTGAAAAAGCACAAGAAATGATGGAAATATGAACAGAAACACATGGTCCATGGAGGGTTTTAATGTTTATTTATGTGGGCAATAAAACTAAAACTCAAACTTATCTCCTGTTTTACTTGGTCGATTGACTTGAAGTAAAATCGGGGGTGGACCTCAACTTCCGCACTTTAAAATGAAACCAGCCACTGACATATGGGTGATATAATTACAGCGTGACAAGATTTCAAAAATATATGCATAAACGTGTCACCACCGACACGTCCAGTGTTAAAGGGTTAAACATGTCCTTGCACTTAAATCATTTGACAAACCTCCATTTAAACTCTTCTTTCCCCTCTCTGCTCAGGTTCACGAAGACGAGCACGTGATCTGGACTCCGCAAGGGCTTCTTCTTCTTAGCGTCCGTAGCTCTGACGCCGGCGTGTACGTCTGCCAGACAGTGGAACACGGCTACGTGCACACCCTATTACGCGTCACCCTACACGTGCTCAGCGGGGACGCTTTGGACCACGCTATCAAGCCTAACCATGACAAAACCGGAGCCCCATGTCAGTCCCAGGCCAACCCCTCCACACGCCCAAATTTCAGCCCCAGAGCTGCTTTGCCCGGCCCCCATTCCAGGCAGTGGTACAAGGAGTTCCTCCAACTGGTCGACTACAGGGACGCCCAAAGAGTGGATGAATACTGCGAGAGGGTGTGGTGCCCCGATAAGAAACGTAAAAAGAGCAAAAAGAAATTTGTCTCTTCCAGAGGTGAGAAGAAAGCTAAAATCAGGGTGGCTGAAGGTAGCCAACGTGCTCCCAGACACACGTTAGACACCTGAGAGCAGACACACCCACTCGCACTCACGCAAACACACCACACACATCACTTCCTTAGTGGATTTAGTAGGATTTTGTACAAAACAAATATATAAAAATTAAAATTAACGCAGATGATTGCATTCTAACGCCTTTTAAAAGACTTGGCTAGCCAATTACAGGAAATATTCACACTCATAACAGGACAATTTAGGGTCTTCAATGAAACAAATATGCATGATTTTCAAGAGTGCTTGAAGAACAAGCCAAGGTTCTTCAGACACATTTCGCATTGTGACTAAATTAGACAAAACTAGCATTGCTGTAGCTCAATTTAGCTTAGCATAGTTCATCCATTTTCTATAGTGCTTAATCTTATTGGACTTATAGTTGTTCCACAATGCTTCCAATTGTAATTTCATGACAAAAAGACCATGATTGTGACGCAGGATAGCTGCACTTTGACGTTTTGTACTCTTCCTACTAAATTCCAGCGGTAGCCGTTACATATTGACATTTAGTTCGATGATGCAGTTTTCAGACTGACTTTGAAAAGATATGCAGCGCTTGCCTTTTTGTGTTCTATCAAGTGATGATCTGTCACCGACGGGCTGTCGGTCAGCGGTGCGAAAAACGAGGGCCTCCCTCCTCGGAGGCTAGGGGGCAAACAGTAATTAGGTGACAAGGACGTTGATTTGCGGGGACAAGACACTGTAAATACAAGCTCCCGTGATCTGAACCCCGCCGTCAATCCCAATGCACTCAGTGGTCTCTTTGCAACTGTACTCGTGCTGTGAACGCACTGCATGTGTATCTCACTGTATCTGTCATGACAGAAAAAAAATGTCTCTGGAAAAATGATTAGGAGCCCAAAATTACTCTGAACATTTTGCCAGTTTTTGAAAATAAATGCTCAAATTGACAGTATTTGGACTTCAAAAGGTTGGTGGTTAATGGCATAAAATAAAATGTTCAATTTACTGAAATTCATATGGTGGGTCAAGTCTACACACTATTTTCAAATGCCAGTTATTATAAGTATTTATGTATATGTTTGGTCTCTAGTAGAAGCATATGGAAGGTTTTATGCAGCGTGGTTTTTGGCAGTGCTTTTAATTTTCATCTTAATCTTTGTCTTTTGAATAAAAATACTTATTAGTCTAGTCTTAGTCTAGTTTTTATCAATGCAAACTGTAAATGTTTAGTCTGTAAAATTAAAGTTTTAGTCTGAAAATAAATAAATAAATAAATTAGTGTTGTCAAATGATTAAAATTTTTCATCGGGTTGATTACAGTTTAAAAATTAATTAATCGTAATTAAATGCAATTCAAACCATGTATAAAATATGCCATATTTTTCTGTAAATTATTGTTGAAATGGAAAGATAAGACACAAGACGAATATATACATTCAACATATGGTCCATAAGTACTGTATTTGTTTATTATAACAATAAATCAACAAGATGGCATTAACATTATTGACATTCTGTTAAAGCAATCCATGGATAGAAAGACTTGTAGCACTTAAAACAGACATGTCCAAAGTCCGGCCCGGGGGCCAAATGCGGCCCGTGGTCAAATTTCATCTGGCCCCCAGCCTCTGTCATAAAATCAATAACGTCTGACCCGCACACAGACTTGATAAATTGGTCAGCAGTACTGCTACCAGAATATGAAGTAGCTTACACACTAAATGCTGCTCCTCATTTACCCACTAAAAGGCAGCAGCACTCTAAGCTACATTACCCCGTGTGACCCTTTACTTCCATTTTTTTTCTAAAATGACGATAATCAACAAAAAAAAGAAAGTTGACTGCGACGGCCGACGCTTCTAGGATAGGTGGAAATTAGACTATTTCTTCACTAAAATATGCAAAATCTGTGTATGCTTATTTGCAAAGAGACAGTCGCTGTTTTGTTTTTAGTTTTTACCAAACTAGACACGCTGAAATGTGCGACAACATTACAGGGAAGATACGCAGCAAGAAATTAAAGCAACTTGAAGCTAGTTTAATTTCACAGAGTCAGTATTTCGCAAGAGCTCGAGAGTCGAAATTGCGAGAATGTTGAAATTATTCATTAAAAAAAATAATGAAGCAAATGTGACATACAGAATGGCTTGCTAAAATTTGCTTAAATATATTGTTCTCTGTAAAGGACGTCAGCTGAGGTCGGCCCCCCACATTTTTACCTCACAAAATCTGGCCCACATTACAAAAAGTTTGGACACCCCTGACTTAAAAGATACATTTTAGTACGAGTTATAGAAATTTTATTTTAAAACCCCTCTTAATGTATTTGTTTGAATAAAATTTGTAAAATTTTCAATCAAAAAATAAACTAGTAGCCAGCCATTGTTGATGTCAATTATTACACAATGCTCATGGGTCGCACCCAAGCACCAGCAGAGGGCGACAAAACTCCAAAAAACACAAGTAACAAGTGGCGATAAGGCTGTACTGTCATTTTAATCTGTTTGAGCGGGGCATGTGCGCTAATTGAGTCAAATATTTTAAAGTGATTAATTGAAAAAATTAATTACCGCCCGTTAACGCGATAATTTTGACAGCCCTAAAATAAATGAATAAATAAATAGGTAAAGCTTTCCAAAAATTTCAACATTGACAGACGAGAATATATTGTAGCGTCTACAAGGACATCGACTTCCTGGTGGCAATACACACTCAGTAACAAAACAGTATATAACTTTCAAATAATTATACTCACCTGGACGCCACGTACTGTGTGTAAAAAAAATGTTGTCCGAGAGTTTTAGCACCAGCACAAGTCTAATGCTAACATGAATGCTATGCTAACTAGGGGTCGGAACTTCTTGGTACCTCACGGTACGATTTGCGATGCAAATCTCACGATAACTATCTCACGATATGGCAATATGACAATTATTGATACATTTGTCAGGAAATCTTCTCTAAAACAGCTAATAAACAGAAAAATCAGCTATCTTAATCTTTCTGCTGTAAGTTTATCACTACCCACATAGCAGTCCGACATTGAATAAACGTTGATTTTTCCGTCAAAATCATCAGTATGGTTGACATCGAAATTTTTGACGTCAAGTGATGTTGAAACAACGTTGTGGTATGTCAGGCGATGGTTGGGTTAACATTGTTTTATAGTTGATCAACTAGTTGATTTATGATTGACCGGGTAATATGATTGAAACGTCACTGAATTATGGATGAGTGTGTGTTTTGGTCGAAAACATAACATTGATTCAGCGTTGTTCCAATATTATGAATAATCGAAATGATGTTTAAATTTGTAAGGATTTCAATGCTGGAACAACATTGAGAGTGCAAAAGTGACGTTGATTCAACGATATAAGATCGACAGCGGAATGTTTATCCAACATCTTTTCCACGTCGGTCTGCTATCTGGGTAGTATACATCCAATCAACGAATTGGGAGGGTGGCAGTGAATGACTAACTATGGGCAGTAGGCGAGGTACACCCTTAATTGTTTGCCAGCCAATCGCAGTGCACAAGGAGAAACACAGGAGCCCGGGATTGATCCCTTGATCTCAGAACTGTGAGGCGGACATGCTAATCACTCTGCCACCATGCCGGCCTAGATTAACATTAGCCATATTATGGCTAATTGCATTGTGATGCCCCACTAGATGATTTATTTTTTGATAATGCTGCCATAACAAATCCCAAAAATCTTAGTTTAGAGACACTAAATGGCCAATAGGCATAACTGCAGTGCTAAGCTGTAACCAGCCCTTGTACAAAGGCAGAAGGCTTCTACATTCACTTTGAAGGCAACATGCATATTGGCCCAAAAACGATAATGAAAAACCGTTGGTAACACTTTGTAATAGACTATCCGTTTTACTAGTTAATAGATCATTAGCAAACTGTTGATAAATGATTTATTGTTGATTTGTGAAGTATTTGTTAACAGTTTGTTAAGCATTTACAGGGTGTTCCAATATGGTTGACCCCATTCTAAATGCCCATGCTAGTTGATGGATCTTAATAAAACTATATACACTTTATGTTGAAGGTCATAAGTTTTATTGGTTAAATATACGAAGAAAATTACAAATATTTGTTCGGTTCTATGGCAGATTTTCATAAATGTGCAACATGAGTGCTGCCTGCAAAATGCTTTATCAAAATGCCTTTTCTTCTTTTTCTTAGCCTGAAAAGATAGAAATGCCAAACGCTACACGCAAAAACTTGAAACGTTTCAACACAAACTGTGTTTTAGGCTTAAGAACACCCTGTAAATGCGTAACAAACTGTTAACAAATACTTCACAAATCAACAATAAATCATTTATCAACAGTTTACTAATGATCTATTAACTAGTAAAACGGATAGTTACTATAAAGTGTTATCAAACCGTTGTTGATATTAACACATATCTTTTTAAAATGACATACCCGACAATATCGGACCTCATTAATGTCCACCTATGTGGACGCCAGGCCTCAAAGAGTATTATATTATTATTTTAAAGAATTGAACAAAGTCGTATTTTTCATATTATTATTATTTTTTTCATCATTAAATTGATAAATTAATAAAACGTTCATAAAATTAAAATGAAGAAAAAATAAGGTGTAGTTTTGGCCCCAAAAAATACTGTATATTTCAATTCATTTAAACTGGGAGGATTGGCTATAAATCTTTCAGAGTCATTGATGGTGCTAGATGCCCAATGTATTTTGACTGGGGGGGCTGGCAGCGATCATACATCTGTCTGTCATCCAATGAGTTTGTTTTCAATATCATAAAAACTGGCGTTTGAAAAAGTGTGTAGAGATTATATCCACTGTACCTGTAAATAGCAAATTAGACAATTTTGTGGTTATCTCTAGTTTTTCTCCAGAGCTGTACATGTGTTATAAGTATAGGCCCTCTATCATTGTTATAATTTTATGATATAATTATGCTGATGTATGACAATAACTTATTCTCGTTTCTGGGTTATGTAGTTTTTAGACGTACATAAACTGGAAAAATGTATTGCTGTTGATATTTGTGTTTGTGATATTACAATTTGAATGATAATGTACAGCCAAAATGATACAAAACCACTATGATCAATACCGGAAACTTTTTTTTTTTTTTTTGTATTCTCAACATGATCTGATGAAAATAAAAGACAGTTTAAGCACTTGTAAAAGCGGAATGTTTATTGTCATGTTATTAAATTAGTTTAGGGGTCCTCTTACAACCTTTCATTCCAATGCAGGCATATGTCATAAGACAGTGTATAGTATCACTCCTGCCTTGGTCGTGGCGTCATGTGTCCTGTCTGCTTGGTATCTGCTTGCAGATAAACAGGAGATCATTGTACATGTTGTGTATGCAGTCATGACTGTTGTGTGCTTTATCATTTTATTATTTTTAACAGTTAACATGCTAACACCAAATTTTTGTTTTGTCCATTTAAAAGTTTTGTGATGGGAGAAACTCACAAATAATTATAAAGCAAATCCCAAAAATCTGGCGTACCCCCCAGGGATGCACAGATGTCACTGTTATGAGAGGCGAATAGTGCTAATTTGTGCACAAATATACAGTGCCTTGCAAAAGTATTCGGCCCCCTTGAATCTTGCAACCTTTCGCCACATTTCAGGCTTCAAACATAAAGATATGAAATTTAATTTTTTTGTCAAGAATCAACAACAAGTGGGACACAATCGTGAAGTGGAACAACATTTATTGGATAATTTAAACTTTTTGAACAAATAAAAAACTGAAAAGTGGGGCGTGCAATATTATTCGGCCCCTTTACTTTCAGTGCAGCAAACTCACTCCAGAAGTTCAGTGAGGATCTCTGAATGATCCAATGTTGTCCTAAATGACCGATGATGATAAAAAGAATCCACCGGTGTGTAATCAAGTCTCCGTATAAATGCACCTGCTCTGTGATAGTCTCAGGGTTCTGTTTAAAGTGCAGAGAGCATTATGAAAACCAAGGAACACACCAGGCAGGTCCGAGATATTGTTGTGGAGAAGTTTAAAGCCGGATTTGGATACAAAAAGATTTCCCAAGCTTTAAACATCTCAAGGAGCACTGTGCAAGCCATCATATTGAAATGGAAGGAGCATCAGACCACTGCAAATCTACCAAGACCCGGCCGTCCTTCCAAACTTTCTTCTCAAACAAGGAGATAACTGATAAGAGATGCAGCCAAGAGGCCCATGATCACTCTGGATGAACTGCAGAGAGCTACAGCTGAGGTGGGAGAGTCTGTCCATAGGACAACAATCAGTCGTACACTGCACAAATCTGACCTTTATGGAAGAGTGGCAAGAAGAAAGCCATTTCTCAAAGATATACATAAAAAGTCTCGTTTAAAGTTTGCCACAAGCCACCTGGGAGACACACCAAACATGTGGAAGAAGGTGCTCTGGTCAGATGAAACCAAAGTTGAAATTTTTGGCCACAATGCAAAACGATATGTTTGGCGTAAAAGCAACACAGCTCATCACCCTGAACACACCATCCCAACTGTCAAACATGGTGGTGGCAGCATCATGGTTTGGGCCTGCTTTTCTTCAGCAGGGACAGGGAAGATGGTTAAAATTGACGGGAAGATGGATGCAGCCAAATACAGGAACATTCTGGAAGAAAACCTGTTGGTATCTGCACAAGACCTGAGACTGGGACGGAGATTTCTCTTCCAACAGGACAATGATCCAAAACATAAAGCCAAATCTACAATGGAATGGTTAAAAAATAAACGTATCCAGGTGTTAGAATGGCCAAGTCAAAGTCCAGACCTGAATCCAATCGAGAATCTGTGGAAAGAGCTGAAGACTACTGTTCACAAACACTCTCCATCCAACCTCACTGAGCTCGAGCTGTTTTGCAAGGAAGAATGGGCAAGAATGTCAGTCTCTCGATGTGCAAAACTGATAGAAACATACCCCAAGCGACTTGCAGCTGTAATTGGAGCAAAAGGTGTCGCTACAAAGTATTAACGCAAGGGGGCCGAATAATATTGCACGCCCCACTTTTCAGTTTTTTATTTGTTAAAAAAGTTTAAATTATCCAATAAATTTTGGTCCACTTCACGATCGTGTCCCACTTGTTGTTGATTCTTGACAAAAAAATTAAATTTCACATCTTTATGTTTGAAGCCTGAAATGTGGCGAAAGGTTGCAAGATTCAAGGGGGCCGAGTACTTTTGCAAGGCACTGTATTTTATTACCTGGAACCTTGGAGCAATTTGTCCCAAATCTGCTAAAACTAATATCTTGAGTTGGTGCACCAATACACAGTTCAGTACATATAGCAATTTTAAAACAATCTGTAGCATCACATTTTACAACTCTGCAAATAATACTGCACAGTGTAAAGCTGGGGGATTTAACGATCGGGATCGAAGATTAAAACAAAATAAGATGCTGTACTTACTATTACGGCAGAGAGGTGGATGGAAAGGTTTTTCAAAGGTTTTTTTGTAACTGAAAGCAAAGAACACGACTACTGTGAATAGTCTTCTCTCGCCACCCGTCCCTCTCTGACTCCAGTCAAACGATTAGCATGTATCAGTTAGAGTCCGAGCATCATCACATTCACTTGCCCCAAGTATTTGACCACAATTGAAAACGCACAATAAACAGTGCAAAAGGTATTACCGTAATTTATGGAGTATAAGGCGCACCTGACTATAAGCCGCCAGCCACCAAATTTGACATGAAAACGGCATTTGTTCATAGATAAGCCGCACTGGACTATAAGCCGCAGTTGTCCTCATTGTATTATGGGATATTTACACCAAAAGATATTAACTTGTAACACTTCATTTGACAATGGCACCGTAAGACTGTCATGAGACCAAATAACCCACCATTAAGCTTTGAACCAATTGGCTGGAAAGCCTTATTGTCACTAAAAAGCTTCATTTGGCCATCACTGCTTCCTTGGGGTAGACAGTCAACCTCTGCTGCCACCTGCTCTCAACACTGTTGTCATGCAACATTCCTCCTAGAATGCATGGTGGCGCTACGGATGTAAATAACAGTCATGGTTTGTGCTAATTATTTCTTCCGTTACTGTTCCAGTTGTTTCATTATTTGCTAGTTATGGTATTTGGTAACATTTTCTTGGATAGTGGTGCCATAATACTGTCACAAGACCGTCATAATTATTACATGACACTGTCATAAGCATTAATGAATGCTTACAATAGATCTCAGTTAGTGTCATCCAGCAAATTATCTCACTTTTGAATGGACGCAAAAGATCTGAGCTGAACATTAATGAATTTAGTGACATAATATGCCACATAACACATATTGACATCTGTCATAAGCATTCAGTAATGCCTATGATAGTGTCATGTCATAATTATGATGTTCTAATGACAGTCTTATGATGCCGCTGTCAAATAAAGTGTTACCTATTAACCCAAATAAATCAACAAATAAGCCACACTGGACTACAAGCCGCAGGGTTCAAAATGAGGGAAAAAAGTAGCGGCTTATAGTCCGAAAATTAGGCAGGGCAAGGCAAATTTATTTATAGGTTAGGCAATTCAAAGTGCTTTACATCACATGAAGATCAGAAAAATCACATTTAAATCAATACAACGTAAAAACCAAGACAAAAGGTCGCATTTAATCACAAATAGAATAAAAATAAATAAATAAATTAGGGTATATACAGGTGTTGCCTCCGTGGATGCTTCACAAGCAACAAATATAAAATAGGTTTGCAAGCTTTCCCCTCAAACTCGGTTCCGCGACTTCTTCATTGGAACAAATGCGCTCTACGTCCACTCTGATTATTCTCCTAAATAAGTAGAGTGGAGGTTTACTTTTTGAGTCTGACTTTTTTACCTGGCTGAGGCAGGTAGCCGCATACAAACACATGTCCACCCCATACACCCTGAAGAGCTGTCCAAAGACACCAGAGACAGAATTGTAGACCTCTACAAGGCTGGAAAGAGCTACGGGGCAATTACCAAGCAGCTTGAGGATATAAGATCCACCGTTGCCGCAATTATTAGAAAATTAGAAGACGCTAAACACGAATGTCAATCTCCCTCAGACTGGGGCTCCATGCAAGATCTACCTCGTAGGGTGTCAATGATCTTAATAGTGAGGAATCAGCCAAGAAATAGAGAAGAGGAGCTGGTCAATGACCTGAAAGGAGCTGAGACCCCATTTCCAAGGTTACTGTTGATAATACACTAAGATGTAATGATATAAAGTGATCCTTTAACTTAAATACATGTAAATACAATTTTTCTCTTGTACTAAAATATGTTGTTAGAAACACATAAAATGTTAAATCAATGGCAATATTTTATAATATTTAGCATATATTTTGACCGTTAGTTGGCGCCATGGTTTGCGGGCTCGCAGTGATGACGTCATTGGTATCTTTCCAAATGTGTAGCGTGTTAAACAATTGCTTATTGCTGCCTAAACTCGCAAAGTAAAATGCCACGATGTGCTGCTTTTGGATGCAATTTCCAGTCAAATGGAAACAAGGAGAGTGAAGTGAGTGGTCAACGTGGAATTATTATTTTTAGTGAATAAATGTGCATAAGAGGTAGCTTCTCCCCCTTTTTGGTCCCTGTATGCACGTACTCTACCCACCACACGTTACAACTGGCGCCCGAACATTTTTCCTGGATCCTCAGTCAAGTAAGGGATCCGTCTGTTTTCTGGACGGTCCAATCACGTCTGCAATATTGGTTTCGGATCTGTCCTTTTTTTTTTATTATTCGTCGGTCCCACAGCGGCTTTTCGGATCAGTCTATTTTGTGGAATCTACGGCTGCGACATTTCCATGGGATCGGTCTAATTCCTGGATCTTCGAGAGAGTAAAAAAACGCGGATTTGGATTACTATTGCTATCTTTTATGTTGACTATTCTTCGTGGGAGTTTTCCCCAAATCATACTAAATAATTAAAGCACTATGGCACGCTACAGTGACGACAGTGACTCTGACGTGGACCTCACAACAATGTTGGAGTTCATCAGGGAATGCGTGTTTGCTCACTGCTGAGCTCCCGAGTGAAGAGTGGTCAAGGTGGAAATATTATTTTTTTGTGAATAAATGTGCATAGTGGAAGCTTCTCCCCTTTTTGGTACTTTTATACACGTATCCTAGCTATCACGCGTTACAATGTACAAGACATGGATTACACAAGGTGTGCTCTTTGGCCTGTACTGTATGTAAAGCGCACGGCAGCTCTGGATGCTAACAATCTACATAATTATATTGGGATAAGTTTGAAAACGCAATATGCTTACCTTGAATATCTGCTCATAAAACCAGACAGCATACGCTCCCGCTCCCAACCGGAGTTCCCAACTGGACTCTCTCGCATCACCAGTTTTGCCCAATTTTTGTCTTATCAGGTATTTGCTGCACGCATTTTTCCCTGAAGCTCGTCTTGTGAACGACCGACAGTGCAGTCCTGCTCTTCACTTTTCAGATCTGGTTGAAATAGGAAGGGTAGAACTGACGACATGTTGGGAAAGCTAACGAGTGACACGCTGGAATTTCGGCAACGGGACTGGTGACGTCACGCACTGCGACGTAACAAGAATGTAAAATTATCTTAAGTGATAGGTCGCCAAACTTTATTAAAACAAAAACATTAAAAGGGCTTTTAATATCAAGTTATTATAACTCATACTAACATTTATCTTTTAAGAATTACTTGTCTTAAAAATAGAGGATCCCTTGAAGATCATGCTTGGCACTGAAGGTTCCCTTGCTTAAACCAGCACATGTCCAGGCCCGTTTTAAGTTTGCCACTGACCATTTGGAATATCCAGAAGAGTCACGGGAGAAATTCATGTCATCATATGAGATCAAAATGGATCTTTTTGATATTAATTCCACTCAAAGTGTTTGAAGGAAGAATGATGAGTACCATCCCAAGAACACCATCCCTTCTGTGAAGCATGCGGGTGGTTGCATCATGCTTTGGGGGTTTTTTTCTGCACATGGGACTGGACAACTGCACTGTATTAAGGAGAGGATGACCCGGGCCATGTATTGTAAGATTTGGGGGAATACCTCCTTCCCTCAGTTAGAGCATTGAAAATGAGTCGTGACTGGGTCTTCCAACATGACAATGGCCCGAAGCAGACAGCCATAATAACCAAGGAGTGGCTTTGTAAAAAGCATATCAAGGTTCTGGAGGGGCCTAGCCGGTCTACAGAACTTAAACCCGATAGAAAATCTTTGGAGGAAGCTCAAAGTCTGTGTTTCTCTGTGACAGTCCAGAAACCTGATTGACCTGGAGAAGATCTGTGTAGAGCAGTGGTGTGAAATCCGTGCTGCAGTGTGTGTAAACCTGCTGAAAAGTTTCAGGAAACGTTTGACCTCTGTCATTGTAAACAAAGGCTACCATACCAAATATTGACATTGATTTTCTCAGGTGTTCAAATACTTATTTGCAGCAGTATAATACAAATAAATTGGTTAAAAAAATAATCTACATGATGATTTCTGGATTTTTTTTTAGATTGTCTCCCACAATGGACAAGCACCAACTACCAACTATGAAAATTTCCAACTGCCCATCATTTTGAAGTGGGAGAACCTGCAAAATTGCATGGTGTTCAAATACTTATTTTACTCACTGTATATATTTTTTAAATGACTTCCAGGTCATTATAGTAATCACACTTTAGGGGTATTTTTGTAGTTTAATAGTCCATCATGAGCTGAGGATGACAGGAGTGTTTTAATATTGCACACACACAGGGCATTTTCACACTCATTCAAATTCCGCCGCGGTCCACCTGAGCCAGCGGGGTGCTGAAGGCATCTGAAGATGGAATTCATGCTTCTGATAGATTCCATATGGCTGCCATAGCAACAAGCTCCGAGGCAGCTCAACACGTTGCCTCATCAAAGCGCTCATTCTCCCGCTGTCACGTATAAAGGGTGAGCTCGGGCTACTCTTACAAAGGAGCCACATTCATACCTTGACTCCCTGAATGCCGTTGACAGAGATAGATGTCCAATCCAGGCCTCAACTTTCAAATTCTTTGAGAAACGAGCACTCACCGCGCTATTATTAGGGACCGAGCACCAACTGGTGCGAGAGCCCTATTGAAATGCAAGGGATTATTATTATTATGTACATTTCGATAATTTTGCAACGTTGCATAAAAATGTAATGAAATGGCTCAGTGGCGCCCCCTTGAATTATGAATAAAGGCCTCTCCTATTAGGTTTTTTCAACGTAGAGCAATGAAATTTGGGGAGTCGATACGTTGTGCAAAACTGCTCCAAACGTCTCTTGCACCCATATTACAAACCCAATAGGAAATTGGGTATTTTGGATTGAATGTGAAATTTTTATCGATTTACAGGGTGCACATTTGAGACCTTGTCGCCAAGGGAGTTAGTTGGATTGTCCTCAAAATTGGTGAGACTGTTCTTGAGACATATGAGATCTTAAGTTATCAAAATGGTTAGTTTTCATTCATGGGCCTGACCTGGGGTGCCAAAGTAAGCCATTTTTTGGGCAACACGCCAAATTCAGTAAATGACTAATAACTAGGGATGGGAATCGAGAACCGGTTCCTATAGAGAACCGGATCCGGGTGTTTCAATTCCATGGAATCGTTTGGCAGTTTGTCTAATGATTCTCTTATCAATTCCAACCAACACGAATTACGTCACGTAACTTCTGTGTTATCCACTGCTGGAGACACCATTTGTCCAGAAAGATCATGTATCCTTCCTGAAAAAGCAGACATGCTTATTTTTCTGCAAAAGAATTGTTCATTTTGCACATTTGCACTACGCATTGTTCTGTTGTATTTGACAATATTTATTAAAGATCCCGATCGATCGGGTCCGATCACGTCATTTTCAAAGTATCAGAATCGGCAAAAAAATATCGGACATGTCTTTTTTTAATATATATATATATATACATTGTATATATATATTTTGTAATTAAATCGTTTTCTAATTGTATTTAACGTTACAGACAAATGTCTTACACTCATCCAGAGTCTTTAGTTTTGGCTTAAAGTAGGGCTATCAAATTTATCGCGTTAACGGCGGTAATTAATGTTTTTTAAATTAATCACGTTAAAATATTTCACGCAATTAACGCATGCGCTGCACGACCCACTCACGCATTGTCGCGTTCAATCTATAATTGCGCCATTTTACCTATATATAGAGCTAAAAGGCAGCATAAATTGAGTAGAGTGACTTTTGGCAGTCTTTTGAGCCTTTTTTTAATCAGCTAAAGCCTTAAAATCCCTCTCTCAATAATTAGAAATATCGTGGGTAAGCAATGTGGGGAAGAAAGGTAGTAATTGATCGTTTTCTAAACACCCTATCTTATTTCCCAACGCAGAGAAGATATATTAATTGGTACCACGACGCACAGTCATGGTTGCACTTTCCATCATGCATTTGGGCAGAACAGTTAAATGGCTACAGTATCATTTACTGAAAGCTCAACAAATACACTAGATGGCAATATTTAGTCACAATACACAAAGTCACATTTATCCTTTAAGAATTACAAGTCTTTCTATCCGTGGATCCCTCTCACAGAAAGAATGTTAATAATGTAAATGGCATCTTGAGGATTTAGTGTCATAATAAACAAATACAGTACTTTTGTACTGTATGTTGAATGTATATATTCGTCTGAGTTTTATTCATTTTTTTCTTAATGCATTGCCAAAATGTATATGATCAGGAAAAATTATCGGGAATGATTGGAATTGAATCGGGAGCAAAAAAAAAAGCAATCGGATCGGGAAATATCGGGATCGGCAGATACTCAAACTAAAACGATCGGGATCGGATCGGGAGCAAAAAAACATGATCGGAACGACCCTAGTATTTATCTTCTATTATTTTTGAGTGCGATCACCTTATATGTCCTTTTAAAAAGGAGGATTTTTCATTTCTATTAGAAAAATGTTTCAGTAAAATGTTACACATGCTTTTGTATTTGCCAGTTACATAATGCCACAATTAACATCGAGGCGTTGGGCCTCTTTTGACCTCGTTGTGAGTTTGTAAGGTTGTGACTTCTGATTAAACAAACCAGATACCAATCAAAATGTTTGTTCTTCTTTTTCCCCAAATTAGAATCAATAAGAGAATCGATAAAGAATCCAATCGTTAAGCAATATCGATAATGGAATCGGAATCATAAAAATCCTATCAATTCCCATCCCTACTAGTAACTCCCTGATACAAGGTGCAATCTTTTACATATCTCGCATGTATGAGAGGTATCCCAGCCTGAACACGACTGCATTGAAATATAACCCATTAAAGGAAATGCCCTTTTTTATGAGACAGGTTCCTCCTCCAAAGGAAATAAATCAATTTACCTCAAAGCTGTTTCAGGGGAGCCTTAAGACATGTGTTCTGGTGCCTGCTGAAAAATATTGAGGTTTCGTTGAAGCAGAAACTTTGAACAGTCATAACTTGGCAAACATACAACATATCTACGCCAAACATCCTGTGGTGCTCGGTGAGTCGTACCCTGAAGGGTGCTGTTGAGTTAGTTCATTTGAATCAACCGTATAATGCCAACCGTGGCAACAGAAAGCCTCTCATTTTACTTCTAAAAGTCCAGTTTTTTTCAGGTTGGTCATTGTAGTTTCAAGACCTTTTGTAATACTACATTTTAAGGCCCATGTCCATATGGTTCTGTCTGTTGCCGTGACGACCCTTTGTTCGCCATTAAAAGGAAGTGGATTTTTCAGGGACTTAGGCAGCTTACAAAGCCACGGACACTTGGTCGAATTGGCCCAATTAGAAGATTCATTTTGGTTTTGAATAAGGGTGTGGCTGCATAGCTCAGTAGCGCCCCCTTTTTTGTCAAACTCTCTCCATTTGTTTTTTTTTTTTTTTAATTTTCTCCTTGTTGTGTAAATGTATTTCTAATCCTAAATTAAGAGGCGAGTTTCGAGCATGTTAGGTTCTCATGAGATGATTAGAGGGGGACGATCTGTCACCACTCTGACCTGCGTGTCGTCCGAGTTGTACCAAACTGCAAGGGCCTGTTCAGTTCTGCTTGCAGGCGTTTTTTTGTTGTTGTTGTTGTTGCTTTGGTTTGTAAGCAAAATGAGTGTTATTCAGCATAACCGGATTGTAAGGGGGGATCCAAGGGGGCCAGGCCTCCTCGGTGGCCAAAAAGTGTCATTGCATGTAATTGACCTTCCTATATAGATATATGAAAGTTGTAAAGCAATTAAACTGCAACAAAAATGAATGAAATGATCAAAAAAACATATATTTTTGTAATGGGTCGAAATTATTTTTCGAGCACCTTAGACGGTCATTTGCTTTACATATTAGAGCTGAAACGAATACTCGAGCAACTCGAGTAACTCGAGTTTAAAAACTGATCCGAGTAATTTTATTCACCTCGAGTAATCGTTTATTTTGACAGCTCTAAGCATCACGTTTTGCTCGGACTACTTTTAATGCGGGACAACGTGCTGATGTCACGTGCGGGGAGGAAGAAGGGAAAAAAAAAAAAAACTTACTGCAGCTGAAAGCCGCTACAAGCGACGCCGACGTTGTTAAATACTAGCCCGCACGATGCTACTTGCCGTTAGCGTCTGCTGCGTCTCATAAAGATCACATGTATGTTGACCTAGATGCACCTATCAGACTCGGCCGCCTCTGGGCAGCGTTAGCAAACAGCCGCCATCTTAAAGCAGTACAGCGCTAAGCGCTAATAAAGAGCTCTAAGCGCTAATAAAGAGCTCTAAGCGATAATAAATAAGATTAACGTTACTGTCATTACTAGCTCACGTAACGTTAGCCCTGCGGAGGGCTAGGTTTCTATTAATCATGACCACTGTCGATGCGTGGCTAACGTGTCTTACATACAGGCTTTAACATAACTTAGCATTGTGGAGTGATGAGGGTGTAAAATAAAAACTTAATAATGCTAATTATCAATTTTAGCTCAGTAGTCATTGCTGGCTAAAACACCAAGTAGCACTGGTCCCTAATGTGCTCCAATACAGCCTGTATCATACATTTATTTTGAACACTGCAAAAACTCAAAATCCTAACAGGACTTACAGTTTAGACTAACTTAAAACTTAACTAGAACTTAAAAATGGCTTGACACCAATAGAAATTCAATTGAAACACGTGGGAAAAAAGTGATGTGTTTTATCAAGCGTAACGGCATTTTTAGGTAAGATATTTACGTATATATATAAGATCTAAAAAGTTTTCGAGTGAAAGCAGTGAATTAGTCATTTTTTTAATTCTAGTTACAGTTTGAGATGCAATTGTTGGCTGTTTTCAACAATATACATTGAAAATAAAGACATTGATTGACTGAAAATGGTTCAAGATTTGATGAAATGTCTTGTTTTCTCATGTATATTTATAATTGCTCTTCACCTAAAAATATATTTGTTTTATCCGATTACTCGATTAATCGATAGAATTTTCAGTCGATTACTCGATTACTAAAATATTCGATAGCTGCAGCCCTATTACATATAATTTTCCCCCCAAAAAAATATTGAAAAAAAAACATTTTTTTTAAAGATTTTTTTCTTTGTGTGTAAAATATATTTTTTTTTGTTTGAAGCAACTTTTTGGGGGATTGAATGATTTAGATACAAATGCCCTAAGATTGCTTCAATCAAAGAAAACTTTTTCCATGACAAATTAACTGTTGAAATGCAAAATTTTCAATATCAAATATTTTTTCGCATTCAAAAACTTTTTCTATGATTGGAATTTTTCTTTTTTGTATTAAAGTGGTTTTCTTTTTGAAAAATATTTTTTTGAAACAACTTAATTTTAGATTGAATAATAAAGACAAAAATGTCCTAGCCAAAATGTGGCCCAAACACAAATCAACATTACTATCAATCCAAAACAAAAAAACTTGACCTCAATCAAACCCCCCCCCCCCATAAAATAAATAAATAAATAAATAAAAGAAAAATAGCTTCCTCATGCATTTTTTTAAAAAGTTTTTTTTTTAATTTAAAATTTGTTTATGAATTAAAAGACTTTTTTTTTTTTTTTTTTTTTTTTAATTGAAGCGACATTTTTTTGGTTGAAAAGATATATTTTGATTGAAGCAACTTTTTTTTTTTTTTTTAAGCAACTTTTTTTGATTGAATAATAATGACACAAATGTACCTCCATAATTGTCAGCTTATTATTATTATTAAAGATATTCTTGAAAGTTAATTTTATTGCTGACACTGCGTTTCGGGGTCATCAACATGTTGTGCCCCCCCAGCCCCAACAGTCAAACTCCGCCTATGTTATTCAGATCTAAAGTTTAAAAAAAGCAAGAGCAAATATAGTGTGACCTTTTAGTGGAACCTCGGTTTTTACTAAAGGAGCTGCACCACTGAGATAACACACATTGAGACACTACTATGTGTCTTGATCATTTCACGTTCTCTTTGCATTCAGCACTCATTTTGTGTGCGTGTTTGCCAATAACAAATATGCTCAGAGACGTAAGTGTCCTACGCGGGAAGGACGAGCGGCTGCCCGAGCGCTGATAGGGTTTCTGTGAAGCTTATCAAAGCCGCCATCGGGTGTGGGGTTTAGTGTTTAACCTTCACTTTTGCTGGGAAAAAGACAATTCAATGGAAATAAAAGGAGAGCTCTGTTGCCTGCCCAACCATTTCAGATCAGTTTTAGTAGTAGTCCTTGCATAATGTTCTAAAAATAAATGAACTCGTTCACTTTTGCCCATAATGTTCAGGGTTGCGCCAAAGACACAGGTTTATTTTTTGCCCCCCCCACCCCCAACCCATAAGAAAACATTAATTTCCAATGTCAAGAACCTTTAAAAATGTCATTTTTTTAAATGTAACTATTTCTAGTTTTTGTTCACACATGAAAACATTCATAAGGCACAAACAAAAGAATGTTTGCCAAAATTTCACCAAAAAACAGACATTTGCATTGGCCCTATTAATTTTTAACAGTCCATAACTCATCATTCACTCCTGTTGATTTTCAACTCAGACCTGCGTAACAATCTCTGTTGGGTGGTTAATATTTTTCACAAAAACAAAAACAAAAAAATCTTTAAATTACTTCAAAATTGATACGAAGTGAATGCACCGAAATGATAAGAAAATGATCCAATTCAACAGAAAGTGACACGAAATCAACAGAAAGTGACGCTAAAATGCATCAAAATCAACAGGCAGTGACCAATAACAGAAATGCTGTAAAATCATCAAGGAAATGATAAAAAAATGAACATGAAGTGACACTGGAAAACCCCCAAATGTACATTAAATTGTCCAAAATCAACAAAAAGTGACCCATAGATACTCAGTTAACTCTTTGTCTGCCACTGCCAACAATAGACCTCTACTTCATCAAAAAGTTAACAAAGCGTGAAAAAGTTATCAACTTTTGGCAAGAACAAACAATTCTATCAAAAATTGACCAAAAAATGGATACATTTTCAGTGGCCTATTCATTTCTAATTGCACATTCAACTCCTACAAAAACATCATTCACTCATATTGATTTTCAACTCAAGACCTGCAAAAAATCTCCAATGATGATTATAATATTTTACTACCCTCCAAAAAACTTCAAATTGCCCCAGAATTCTTAGGAAATGTCCCAAAATGCGCAGAAAGTGAACTGTATGTGCACCAAAAATGATCATGAAGTGACCCCCAAAACAACTACATGTGATGCAGAAACTTTAAATATTGCATTGCCAACAGTTTTTGTCCAATTCATATAATTCCTACTCAAAAATAACCAGCCAATTTTTGTCAAAAACAAACAATTCCGCCAAAATCTGACACAATAAGTGATCCAAAATCAACAAAAGGTGACCTGTAGTTTCCCCAAAATTGACAACACAACAAAAAAAATTAACTCATTTCCTGCCACTGACAACAGTACACATCTAAAATATAAAAAAAAAAAAATCACAAAGCGCAGAAAAGTCATCAGTTTTTGGCAAAAAAAAAAAACAATTCTACCACAAATTGACCAAAAACACATACAAGTTCAATTAGGGTTGTTCCGGTCATGTTTTTTTGCTCCCGATCCGATCCCGATCGTTTTAGTTTGAGTATCTGCCGATCCGATTGCTTTTTTTTTTGCTCCCGATTCAATTCCAATCATTCCCGATAATTTTTCCCAATCATATACATTTTGGCAATGCATTAAGAAAAAAAATGAATAAAACTTGGTCGAATATACTGGACTGTCTCAGAAAATTAGAATACACAATATTCTAATTTTCTGAGACAGTCCTGTATATTGTTCTATGTAAAGGACGTCAGCCAAGGTCGGCCCCCCACATTTTTACCACGCCAAATCTGGTCCCCTTTGCAAAAAGTTTGGACACCCCTGCTTTAAATGGTGGATTAATGTACAGGACTGTCTCAGAAAATTAGAATATTGTGTATTCTAATTTTCTGAGACAGTCCAGTATACATTCAACATACAGTACATAAGTACTGTATTTGTTTATTATGACAATAAATCCTCAAGATGTCATTTACATTATTAACATTCTTTCTGTGAGCAGGATCTACGGATAGAAAGACTTGAAGATAAATGTGACTTTGTATATTGTGACTAAATACTGCCATCTAGTGTATGCATGTATGTGTATGTGTAATGTAGTGTATGCAAATGCATGATGCAACCATGACTGTGCTTAGTGCTACCAACTAGGCCTGTCGCGATAACAAATTTTAGTGTGCGATAATTATTCTCATAAATTATTGCGATATGCGATATTATTGCGCCCCCCCCCCCAAATTTTTTAAACCAATTTACAATAACACAGTGCAAATACAGTATATATTAATAGATGAAGTACACCCATTTAAACGCGATATTTACTCTTAAATTCAAATATACTTTTTAAGAAATCACAACTAAAAACAATAGACCATACCTCTTAAGTAAAAAACAACAATATTGATACCGCACAGAAACACAGAATAAATAAAATGTGTTTAAAAAAAAAAAAAATTGCACTTAACAACTTCAGCATTTAGAAAAATGGAAACTTTTCGCGTCATAGCTTCTGCAATGGTGTTCCATAGGGATGTAATGATACAGTTAAGTCATGGTTCGGTACGAATTTTGATACGAGGGACACGATTTTCGATCCGATTCAATACATTTAATGCTCTGTAAAAAAATATATAACAATTGTATTAAAAAAAAATTTTTTTTTTTGCTAACGAGCAAAAATTAAATTGCCATCATATAAACATGCATTTTAGTGCATAATATTTATGTGCTTACTTCTTACTGATATGAAAAAAAATGTATAAAAGTGCTGAGAACAATCTTTACTGTTTGTAAAGTGAGGCAGGGCACATTGTTGATTGCTACAGCTCTCTTAGTAGCTAGGTTTACTACATGAGCAAGACATCCTATTTATGGTCCAAATCCATTTGTGTCACGTACTGAATTAACAATATTTGCAACATTATCTATAGTCACTGGTATGGATTGATTTGGCCTTCTTAACCTCATGTGACAAATGACAGTTTAGAATTCATCGATGTAGTATATGGACTACATGTCCCATAATCACTCTGGGCTCACGTAGCCAATGGCATGGAAAGTAGCACATCTAGTTTGCCATTTCATGATATCTAGTGTGTGCGCGCAACCGCTCATTAAAAGTTAGCAAGCGCCGCTGAAGTCACGTCTGCTCATTACTACACAACACCAGCATATGAGGGCTTTCATATACAGGACGAGTTTGAAGCACAGCGCTCTTACCGGTAATTTCATTCAGCTGTTCGTTGTCAAAGTGAGGTTATTCCTACCAGCCAAGTCGGTAACAATGTTTTGGCGGACTTAATTGTAAATATCCAGCGTTGTGCCGAAAAATAGCCGCCCCGCGTGAAATGTCACTCCTGACGGGAGCACCCACACGTCAACAACACCGGCGCGCCATAGAAGGTCCACAGTCACTCCGGAGCACTGACGCGGCCGGTATACGTTGAACAATAGGATATAATGGGAACAATTGGCTCCGGCGCTAGTTTTTGGCGGACCTGGAACGAAGATGCATTTTGCGCGTTTGGTAACGAACTTTTAACAGCACGTCTGCCGCACGCGCACACACACGTGCACGCGAGGCGATAAATCGCAGCGGAAAAATTACCGCCTTCATATTTATATATCGCGCGATAAATGGAATTATTGCA
The DNA here is from genome assembly GCF_030265065.1 of Corythoichthys intestinalis. NCBI lineage: Eukaryota > Metazoa > Chordata > Actinopteri > Syngnathiformes > Syngnathidae > Corythoichthys > Corythoichthys intestinalis. The sequence continues at coordinate 6,089,408 of NC_080399.1, read as the reverse complement.
TATTGCGATAGGCTTACTACCAACTGATATATTTTCTCTGCGTTGGAAAATAAAATAGGGTGTTAAGAAAAAGATCAATTACTACCCTGCTTCCCCACATTGCTTCCCACGATATTTCTAATCGTAGGGAGAGGGATTGTAAGGCTTTAGCCATTTAAAACAAGGCTCCAAAGGCTGCCAAAATTCACTCTACTCATTATACGCTGCCTTTTAGCTCTCTATATAGGTAAAACGGCGCCATTACAGATTAAGCGCGACAATGCGTGAGTGGGTCGTGCAGCGCATTCATTTATTTCGTTAAATATTTTAATGTGATACATTTTTAAAAATTAATTACCGCCATTATTGGGATAAATTTGATAACCCTACCTTAAGCCTAAACTAAAGACTCTGGATAAGATTAAAAAAAAGGCATGTCCGATATTTTTTTGCCGATTCCGATACTTTGAAAATGACGTGATCGGACCCGATCGATCGGTATGACATCTCTAATTTCAATGGCCCTAATCATTTCTAATGGCACATTCAACTCTCACAAAACATCATTCACTCCTATTGATTTTCAACTCTGATCTTGCAAAAAAAAAAATTCCATTGATGGTCATAATTTTTTACCAAAAATAAAATCCTCAAATTGCCACAAAATTAAGAGGAAGTGACCCAAAATTGTACAGCAAGTAAACTGTGAATGCACCAAAATGACCAAAAAAGTGATCCAAAATCAGCATAAAGGGACACCAAGTCAACAGGAAGTGATGTGGAAATGCCCCAAAATCAACAGGAAGTGACACGGTAATAATTCCTTTAGATTAAGAGGAAATAATTTTAAAGAATGTACACAAAGTGATAAAAAATCCACAAATGGTGAGCCGCTAAGTACTAAAATTAACTTGTTGCCTCCCATTGACAATGATAGACATCCAATTCATGTAAAGAGGGAGGATTGACTGTGAATGCCCATCTTTCAGTTCCATTGACGGTGCAAGACGTCAATTCCTTTTGAACCCGGGGAGCAAATGAATGAAAAAAATTGGACATCTAGCACCGCCAATGGCAATCAGTTAACAAGGAAGTGAAGTGAAGGAAGTTGTGTGTCCAATATAAGGGTAAAAAGAAACCCAGGGAAAGTTAATATCACCTGCAGGCTGGGAGCTGTGCCACCTCGAGAGAGTGATGACGTGAGCAAAGCACTTTAAAAAAAAAAGTGTGAAATGAAAAGGAGAGGAAGTCCTACCTGAGAGGATGAGTCACGTCTCATCTCCTCACTTTTTCCAGTTGTGCGGGGGCCTCTGCTTTGAAAACACTTTCAATTATCTGGCATACAACCCAGAAAGACTCCAAGTGGGTCAAGTAGCAGATACATGTCAAAAAAAGAACACATTCATGGAAATACAGCGAAGAGATAGCATAATTCCATTTGAATGAATTATTTAATTCCTGCAACTACATGAGGATGTCGGAGTGTGTCAGTGTTGTTGCTGTGGAAGGCTGAACCATCATTTTATTCTTCATTTAATTTAAATAAATGCATTTCAATCGAGAATTTCAGAAGGCCAGCAAGTTCTAATCTATCATCAATATTTTTTATTCAAGCCATATCTAACAGGTGAGTACATTAGTCAAAGATTTTACTCCAGTAAGAGTAGTGTTACTTCAAAATAACATCACAAAAGTAAAAGTAGTCAACCAAAAACACTCAAGTAATCAGTAACTGCTTATAAGGTCAAATTCTTTTTCTAACCACATCATCTATATTAAATGTTATTATCTTACTTTACTAAAATCCATTAGAGTACCATATTATGCCAAAAAATACAAAAATATCTACAAAAATGAAGCATCATCCATGGTTGGAATTTGGCCTTCTAGCGCAATTCCAACAACCCGGGCCAGCGCAACCAACAACTCGGCCAAAAGGCCAAACTCCGCGCATTCACCTTAGTTTTAACCCCTTGAACTGACTCAATTTTAAAAGCTGGAAACATGCTTCAAAACACAAGTTGACAATATTTTCCAAGTTGACAGTAATCAGACAGCAAGGCAAAAACAGCAAACAGACCCAGACGAAGAGGAAGGTTGGATCCAGGGTCAACATTCAACATTCATACAATGCTCATACTCCAAATATAGTCTACTTGTTTTCCTACACTATGATTAAATGTCTTTTTATTATATCGGAGGGTGTTAGAGCAATACAGACAGTAAACCAGTAAATACGGGAAAAGATACCATTTACTTCATAGAAGAGTATTAGTGCCCCTAAGTGGAGAAAACATGTCCTACCATTAAATGAAAACAATCATATCTCCGGTTGTCTGTGGTCTATCGGTGACAAATAAAAATTGAGAGTGGTTTAAATCCACACTTTTGAGTGATGTTGACGGCAGCACTCTATGTCAAATGGTTTATTTTTACTATGCTTAAAAAGACACTGTGATCGAGCACGCCGGCGTGATCATAGGACTTCCAACTGCAAGCTTGTGTGTGGTCATGTGACTATTGTTATGTCTGATTGGTATATTGGAGTCATATGTTTATTAACTGATTGGTGAAACTGGCGGTGCCACTGGGGCACCTTCGCCAAAAATAAAGTAAAATTTATTATATATGAAAAAACGTACTGTTAAGTCTAGTGCAGCCCGAAGTAGCAGAGTAAGAGTAGTATTTCTTTTTCACAAATATACCCAAGTTAAAAAAAAAAAAAGCATGACGTGGTAAAACTACTTGTAAGTACTGTATTTTCCGCACTATAAGGCGCACCAGAGTATAAGGCGCACCTTCCATGAATTGCCTATTTTAAAAACTGTTTTCATATATATATCATACAGTGCCTTGCAAAAGTATTCGGCCCCCTTGAACTTTGCAACCTTTTGCCACATTTCAGGCTTCAAACATAAAGATATAAAATTTTAATTTTTTGTCAAGAATCAACAACAAGTGGGACATAATTGTGAAGTGGAACAAAATTTATTGGATAATTTAAACTTTTTTAACAAATAAAAAACTGAAAAGTGGGGCGTGCAATATTATTCGGCCCCCTTGCGTTAATACTTTGTAGCGACACCTTTTTCTCCAATTACAGCTGCAAGTCGCTTGGGGTATGTTTCTATCAGTTTTGCACATCGAGAGACTGACATTCTTGTCCATTCTTCCTTGCAAAACAGCTCGAGCTCAGTGAGGTTGGATGGAGAGTGTTTGTGAACAGCAGTCTTCAGCTCTTTCCACAGATTCTCGATTGGAATCAGGTCTGGACTTTGACTTGGCCATTCTATTACCTGGATACGTTTATTTTTTAACCATTCCATTGTAGATTTGGCTTTATGTTTTGGATCATTGTCCTGTTGGAAGATAAATCTCTGTCCCAGTCTCAGGTCTTGTGCAGATACCAACAGGTTTTCTTCCAGAATGTTCCTGTATTTGGCTGCATCCATCTTCCCGTCAATTTTAACCATCTTCCCTGTCCCTGCTGAAGAAAAGCAGGCCCAAACCATGATGCTGCCACCACCATGTTTGACAGTGGGGATGGTGTGTTCAGGGTGATGAGCTGTGTTGCTTTTACGCCAAACATATCGTTTTGCATTGAGGACAAAAAGTTCAATTTTGGTTTCATCTGACCAGAGCACCTTCTTCCACATGTTTGGTGTGTCTCCCAGGTGGCTTGTGGCAAACTTTAAACGAGACTTTTTTATGGATATCTTTGAGAAATGGCTTTCTTCTTGCCACTCTTCCATAAAGGCCAGATTTGTGCAGTGTACGACTGATTGTTGTCCTATGGACAGACTCTCCCACCTCAGCTGTAGATCTCTGCAGTTCATCCAGAGTGATCATGGGCCTTTTGGCTGCATCTCTGATCAGTTTTCTCCTTGTTTGAGAAGAAAGTTTGGAAGGACGGCCGGGTCTTGGTAGATTTGCAGTGGTCTGATGCTCCTTCCATTTCAATATGATGGCTTGCACAGTGCTTTTTGAGATGTTTAAAGCTTGGGAAATCTTTTTGTATCCAAATCCGGCTTTAAACTTCTCCACAACAGTATCTCGGACCTGCCTGGTGTGTTCCTTGGTTTTCATAATGCTCTCTGCACTTTAAACAGAACCCTGAGACTATCACAGAGCAGGTGCATTTATACGGAGACTTGATTACACACAGGTTGATTCTATTTATCATCATCGGTCATTTAGGACAACATTGGATCATTCAGAGATCCTCACTGAACTTCTGGAGTGAGTTTGCTGCACTGAAAGTAAAGGGGCCGAACAATATTGCACGCCCCACTTTTCAGTTTTTCATTTGTTAAAAAAGTTTAAATTATCCAATAAATGTTGTTCCACTTCACGATTGTGTCCCACTTGTTGTTGATTCTTGACAAAAAAAATAAATTTCCTATCTTTATGTTTGAAGCCTGAAATGTGGCGAAAGGTTGCAAGATTCAAGGGGGGCGAATACTTTTGCAAGGCACTGTATATAGGGCGCATTGCATTATAAGGTGCAGTAGCAGTAGTAGTAGTGGGTGTTAATGGTTGTGTTACGCATCCACTAGATGGAGCTGCATTAAAAAGAATGTCATGCCATGATGATGTCATGCCATGATGAAGCAATAGTGATCCACAGTAATCCCTCCTTTTTCGCGTTTAATGGGGATCAGAACCCTGCGTCAACATTATGCATTTAAAGATAATTAAAGATAAGATTTGCCCCCCCACCCCTAAAAAAAATCATAATAAAATAAATTTTAAAATAATAAAATTAAAAAGATCAAAGTAAACAGAATTTATTTACATGTATTTACATATTGTATACTAAACATATACTGTACAGTATTTCAATCTATTTACAGTAATTACTATCCTTAGGAAGTTACTCTGTGATGCGTTGGGGACACCTTCTGAATGTCATGGCGGTCCACTCACGAGCATGTAGCAGGAATATGATGCTTCATTTGCAAGTAAAACTATTTGAAAAGTACCACCCTAAATTACAATAATACCTGACTGCAGCCCAGAGCCAAGCGACAGCCGCTACAAACCATGCCTCGGTCAAACCACATCCCTACAAACTACACCTACATGATGCTACGGTGCTACACACTATGCCCACATGATGCTGCGTTGATAGCGTCTGATGCGTCTCATAGATATCACATGTTTGTATATAGAAATACAACCCCTTGCAAAAAATATAGAATCACCAGTCTCGGACGAGCACTCGCTCAGACATTTTATTATGTAGAACAAACTCAAATAAAAGCTTGAAAAAATAATTGGTTAAAAAGGGCAACTCTTTAGCATTCAGAAACACTAAAAGAAATAAATAAAAAAGCATCACCACCTTGTCCAATGCAGATTCTTGACTCTTGACAAGGTGATGATGCTGGAATTTTTGTTTGGTGCTGTCCCAGTCAGAAACTGCTGATCTACTGGGATTTTCACGCACAACCATCTCTAGGGTTTATAGAGAATGGTCCGAAAAAGAAAAAATATCCAGTGAGCGGCAGTTCTGTGGGCGGAAAAGCTTTGCTGATGCCAGTGGTCAGAGGAGAATGGCCAGACTGGTTCGAGCTGATAGAAAGGCAACAGTGACTCAAAAAACCACCCGTTACAACCAAGGTAGGCAGAAGAGCATCTCTGAACGCACAGTACGTCGAACTTTGAGGCAGATGGGCTACGGCAGCAGAAGACCACACCGGGTGCCACTCCTTTCAGCTAAGAACAGGAAACTAAGGCTACAATTTGCACAAGCTCATCGAATTGGACAATAGAAGATTGGAAAAACGTCGCCTGGTCTCGATGAGTCTCGATTTCTGCTGCGACATTCGGATGGTAGGGTCAGAATTTGGCGTCAACAACATGAAAGCATGGATCCATCCTGCCATGTAACAACGGTTCAGGCTGGTGGTGGTGGTTTAATGGTGTGGGGAATATTTTCTTTGAACTCTTTGGGCCCCTTGGTACCAATTGAGCATTGCTGACCATGTCCATCCCTTTATGACCACAATGTACCCAACTTCTGATGGCTACTTTCAGCAGGATAATGCGCCATGTCATTAAGGTGGAATCGTCTCAGACAGGTTTCTCAGACATGACAATGAGTTGACTGTACTCAAATGGCCTCCACAGTCACCAGATCTCAATCCAATAGAGCATCTTTTGGATGTGGTGGAACAGGAGATTCGCATCATGGATGTGCAGCCGACAAATCTGCACCAACTGTGTGATGCCATCATGTCAATATGGACCAAACTCTCTGAGGAATGCTTCCAGCACCTTGTTGAATCTATGCCACAAAGAATTGAGGCAGTTCTGAAGGCAAAAGGGGGTCCAACCCGTTACTAGCATGGTGTACCTAATAAAGTGGCCGGTGAGTGTAAGTCCACATTGCCCTCTACTGACCAACTTGGAACGTACAGGCACAATATGGCCGAAAAATATGTCCAAAAATTGGATCGGTAGATACTGGTCCAAGCTTCATAGCTGAGAGGTTCCAAGACGATCAGTTCATAAATGACTTGGGACTCCAAAGTTAGCCTCGACAAGAAGAACAACAATCTGATTGGTTGCTTAACAAGCCTTCAGCTCTCTATATTCTTATTTTTGTGTGTTGTTCTTCCCTTTCTGGTGCTGCTGCTTCTTCCTTTGGACCAGGATTTTCTTTAGAATTGTTTGTTTATACAATTGCAGAGGCGGAGCGGGTGTGTGAGTGAGGCAGCGTTATGATTAATCTGGGTGTAATCACGACATTTGCGACTCTGTCGGGAGGGGGTGTGGTTGTCTAGTTCTCGCTAATCCTGTCTTTCTTTCTATATCCCTGCTCATAGCCATTACATCACTCTTAAATTTAACAGCTGGTCCTGAAGAGTGAAGCAGTATCAGATGAGAACATAAAGAAGAAAGCTATAAATGAGAAGTAGTATTAGGTCATCATTTCCATTTCACATGATTGTTATTAGCAAATGTCTTTTTCGATCATGTCAAATTAAGTATTTTAAGATGTTTCCTTTTACTGAGTAATTTCTTTAACTTAAACTTTTTGTATGTAGCTGTGAGGATTAATAAATTAATGGACCTGAAGAAGGAGACAAATGGCAGGAATATTTCACCTTTTAGGTACAGTAGACTGTACTGTAGATACCCCCATGATAAGACCTCATGAACATCAAGAACAGTTAGCCTGAAATAATACATTTATTGATGGTCTTTTACTAGAGATGTCCGATCACGTCATTTTCAAAGTATCGGAATCTGCAAAAAAATATCGGCTATGCCGTTTTTTAATATATATATATTTTTTAGTTAAATCGTTTTCTAATTGTATTTAACGCTACAGACATAATATGTTACACTCATCCAGAGTCTTTAGTTTAGGCTTAAGGTAGGGTTATCAAATTTATCCCGATTACGGCGGTAATTAATTTTTTAAAAAATGTATCACGTTAAAATATTTAACCCAATTAATGCATGCACTGCACGACCCACTCACGCATTGCCGCGCTCAATCTGTAATGGCCCCGTTTTATCTATATAGAGAAATAAAAGACAGCGTAAAATGAGTAGAGTGAATTTTGGCAGCCTTTGGAGCCTTTTTTTAATTGGCTAAAGCCTTACAATCCCTCTCCCTACGATTAGAAATAGCATGGGAAGCAATGTGGGGAAGCAAGGTAGCAATTGATCTTTTCCTTATCACCTTATGTTATTTCCCAACGCAGAGAAGATATATCAATTGGTAGCACTACGCACAGTCATGGTTCCACTTTCCATCATGCATTTGGGCATGGCTACAGTATAATTTACTGAAAGCTCAACAAATACACTAGATGGCAAAATTTTGTCACAATATACAAAGTCAGAAGTCTTTCTATCCGGGGATCCCTCTCACAGAAAGAATGTTAATAATGTAAATGCCATCTTGAGGATTTATTGTCATAATAAACAAATACAGTACTTATGTACTGTATGTTGAATGTATATATTCGTCCGAGTTTTATTCATTTTTTTTCTTAATGCATTGCTAAAATGTATATGATCGGGAAAAATTATCGGGAATGATTGGAATTGAATCGGGAGCAAAAAAAAAGCAATCGGATCGGGAAATATCGGGATCGGCAGATACTCAAACTAAAATGATCGGGATCGGATCGGGAGCAAAAAAACATGATCGGAACAACCCTATCTCTTACTACAGTGTTTTTCAACTTTTTCTGAGTCACGGCACGTTTTTACATTGGAAAAAATCTCGCGGCACACCACAAACCAAACATTTTTCTCTACAGTATATTTAGTCATAGAATTTTTCAATATTTATACTTGGTGTGAAACTTGAGATGAACACAAAGCTGATATCCTGGCAGGAATCTTCGCCAACAGCTCTCAGTCTCGCTGTTTTTATTTTATTTTTTATAGCAGTTAGGCTTGAAAACTTCGAATTCTCAGACAGGGAGACTTTAGCAATGTCTTTACCAACATTAGGTCCGAGCATCTAGCTAACAATGGCTTTGCTGGCAGGTAGTGTTAGCGTCTCTGCCAAAGTGTGGCACTTTATGGATTTAGCAACAAGTTCAGCAACAAGGTAATGTCAGGAAATGCGCGGGCAGGCAGGTTGTGTGGACCCAAATGCAGGGAAACAATAATGCAAGGCAGGTGGCAGAGAACTCAAAAAAGGTTTTAATAATAACTAACAAAAAGCACAAAGTACAACCAAAAGGACTGGGGATTAAAAAGGCAAGGTTCAAACAAAACCTACTTTATCAGAGGGACTAATACACGAGGGCTTGGACAGGACTTCGACATCTACATTGACATTGACCTAGACAATGACGCAACAAGGAGTGAAAAAAAACTGGGAGCTTATTATACACACACAGACAAAGGGTAACGACACAACGAGGAGCAGGTGAGCACAGGAGGATGCAATTGGAGGATACACAGGGAGGAGGTACAACAGGTGAAATCAATGGGCAATCACAGGGACAAGTCACACTAGGAGAAAACCAACACAAAACCTAACAGGTAACTGCCTTTGAGGGCTTTCTTGTTTACATTTGCCGTTTTTCTCAAAAAAGTTTGATTTTTCTGTTTTTCTGTATTTTCACAAAGGTGAAAAAAATAGTCCATTGACTTGTTTTGAAGTGACGGGTGTTTCATTTGGAGATGACGTTTAAGCCTCTTTGACACCATGGCACTGTTGGATAGCTGCTCGTGTCGCGTTCAAGAACTGCTCGGATTTCTGGCCATTAGCCACCTTGACTATGTGTTGGAATGAAACACAGGGGGAGGCTTGACGGTCATCACCAGCGTTGTCAGTAACGCGTTAGTTAGTAATGCGTTACTGTAATCTGATTACTTTTTTCAGTAACGAGTAATCTAACGCATTCATTTTTCTACACCAGTAATCTGATTAAAGTTAGTTTCCTTAGTGTCTCTGCGTTACTATTTTTTCATTGCCTCATAACGTATGTAGAATGAAGAATATTGTAGTCATGTACGAAGAGCATTTTGAATCGAAAATGCTAAAATAAAAGGTTCCCGGTACGTGTTACCATGACAACCTCTTAGCTATTTCCTGTTTTGGTCCTGCGTCACATGTGTTGTGGGACTGAAGGCGTGGGCCAGGCGGGTGGACATTCTAGCCGAGTGTTGAGACGCTGCGAAGGAATGTTGATCTGTGGATATCCATGAATGAAGGTGAGTATTTTTCCTTCATTCTGGAGGGTATCAGCAAAAGGTTGGACCCCCTACATGCGCGGCCATTTTGTAGCTTTGCCGTAGCAATGACAGGCAGTCATCGCTCCGAGTTGGCAAGCTTTGTTTACTTCATAAGCGTGTTGCACATTTATGCCGAGAGGTGATGTGTTCGTTTAGGATCTGTGGGATGTATGTAAGTCCAATTGAGTGTAAAGTGCTTAGTGGCCGCCACGTTTTGTGGCCAAATTAACCGCGTGTGCGTTGAGAGGAGTACTTCCGGGTTATGCACGCGCATCTCCGCCCGCCACCACCTTTGAAATTTTGTGCAGTCAGTTTGCATTGTTTTACATTGGCACTGATATGCTGTTAACCATAACCCAAATTCAGAAGTTTTGATATTAGGCTTAATCTTAGAGTTAGCGGGGTTTAATTGGTAGGTGGAGTTGATTTCAACAAATTCCAAGCAGTTTGTCAGATATTTGTTAGTTTCAGGGCTCCAGAGTGGCTAAGATAGCGCGAAATTCTGATATTCCCCTTTAAATTCAATCATCGGAAAGTTAATTACATGTGATGACATTTTTCTGTTGTCATTCTTATGTTGAGGTGGCAAAGGGAGAAAAATGGGTAAAAAGTAACTGATAGATTACTTTTAAAGTAACTTAGTTACTTTGATAATGAAGTTATCAGTAAAGTAACTAGATTACTTTTTTGAGGCGTAATCAGTAATTACATTACTTTTTCAAGTAATCTGTGACAACAATGGTCATCACATATGGATAAAATGGAAAGGACACTTTCGTGTATATCGACACTTGACGAGTCTAATCAAATGATGTACAGTAGACAAAATGGATTACACATTGTCACGGACAGCAAGGTGGCTGATGGCAAGAAATTCAAGCAATTCTTGAACGTGACACTGGACGCAGAAATGTCTAATTTGCTAGTTTTTGCCCCAAAACAGCAGCTGGCCAAAAATTACCTGATTATTTGAATGTAAAGTTACGCTATTGTGTAACTTCAAAAAATCCAACATGGCGGTCATCACAAAACAAATAGCTTTCTAGGTTGAAAATTCTTGTAATAAATGCGTAAATCCTTGAATTTCTGTAGATATGCACGTAAAACAGTCTAGTTTCTTGGTGAGTGTATAACGATCTTATGGCAGTTTTATGACGCCGCTGTCAAATAAAGTGTTACCCATTAACCCAATAAATCAACAAATAAGCCGCACTGGAGTATAAGCCGCAGGATTTAAAACGAGGGGAAAAAGTAGGATTCAAAACGAGGGGAAAAAGTAGTGGCTTGTTGTCCGGGAATAACTGTAAATTGAATTTTCTCCTAAGTTGAAACACCAGAGTCCCTTGTGTATGTTTGCTCCACTACACTACTATTTGTGTTCGAATATCAGTTACTGAATCACATCTTGTTTAGTTAACTCATTCCCTGCTAGACCTCCCAGTCAAAATGGATTGGACGTCTATCACCGACAATGACAAAAAATGAACAAGACCAGCACAAAACCTCCCTCGCTGTCAACGTTAGAACCGCAAAGGCAGACGTTCACAAATGCAAGGATTTATATGAGTGAATTGATTAAGCGCTTTAAGAGATTTTTTCCCCCTCCTCGTCTGTTACGGCATCTTCGGAAATATCCGTCCAAATCTTCTTGGAAGCATGCTAATGCCCGGTAAGTGGTCATAAAGCTGCTCCTGTGCCGTGCTTAACAGAAATAAATGTCTTACACTTTATGTTACACGTGACCTTTTGAGTCTGGCAACCAATATTTGAGGATTCATTTACATCGGAACTGTTTTAAACGATGAAAGAAATGTATAATATGTCCAGTTTTACGGGAAAAGAGCAACTGGGGTGCTCTAACAGAATTGCAGTATGTTTGAAAACAAAACTAGCACTTTCTAAGCGTGAATTCATTCATCAGAGAGGCATTGCAGGGCCAACATGGCAGGCGGCTGGGAGCCTCGCTGGTGAATATTTGATGAGAGAATGGATCTCCTCCCTCTGCAGGTTGACTTCACATCGCACACACACACACAGGTGTACACACGCCATATGTTAGCGTTTCTCAGTCTTAATATGCCAGGCAGACAAGGTGCTATTAGAAGTCGCTGATGAAAGGCATACCTGAAAGTGATGCTCAACGGTCTTGTGGCCTCCATCTTAGAATTCAAACACATTTATGAAAAGAGACGTAAAGCTGCGACTTCAACATGAACATCATTTTAAATTCCACAAAATTGGTGTAATTTGATCATACAAGCATCGGCTGAAAATAGAAAAAGAAACAATTACTAACTTTTAAAAAACGTTTCGAAGGTGTAGTATTAATGTGTTTAAGTAAAAAACACTCTTACTAACTGCACAAAAAAACAACAGAAAATAAATGAGATACCATAGACTTCGCAACCTATTGACATGACACGGGAAACGGAACCAATTCGTTGGGGGCCTAATTTCAAAAACTTCAAATATTTTCAAAACCAAAGCTGCTGCTGACCTAAAACAAAAACAGGCACAAACCTTAGCCGTATATGAGTCTCTATGAGCAGCGGCATAAAAAAATTCAAAGTCGTTCCCTTATAAAATCCCGATTAATTATTCTTTATATAAGTATAACACAAATTAAAATGGCTATAAAAGTCTCAGACTTTACACTACATAGACAAAAATCACCAAATGCAGAGATAATCACCTATATTTTCAGGATCAATATCAATATTTAACATATCATATCAGTTTTTTACCAAAATAGCAACTTAACTTTTTTTATTTACTGCAAGTTTTCAACAGTTAATAAATCACTCAATTTAACATCAGAATACTTGAGGAAAACATGCAGAATCAATTATAAATAATATGTAACTAAATTATTGATAAATTCTATTTACTATCACAACTTATTCTAGAATAGTCCTTTGTAATCATTATACACTATACACTGTTAGCGGATGAGGCTAGCGGCCGCCTGACGTAAACAGCTTATCTGGGGAAAATTCTTGTGAATAAATGCTTAAATCCCCGGATTCTTCATAGAGATGGACGTAAAACAGCTCCGATTCTTAGTTAAATGCAAAGAAACCGTGCAGTTAGCGTTTATTTTATGTATATTGTCGAAGTACAATGCTACTCTGTTAGCGAATGAGGCTAGTAGCCGCCTGGCGTAAACAGAGCTTTTTTGATGAAAATTATTGTGAATAAATGCTTAAATCCCCGAATTCTTCATATATATGGACGTAAAACAGTCTCGATTATTGGTTATAAGCAAAGAAACCGTGCAGTTAGCGTTTATTTTACATATATTGTTGAAGTACAATGCTACTCTGTTAGCGAATGAGGCTAGTGGCCGCCTGGCGTAAACAGAGCTTATCTGGCGAAAATTCTCATGACTAAATGTAAACTAAACACTAAACTTAACTAAAAGACTAAAAACTCTCGATTCATGGTTAAAAGTTATGGAACCGTACAGTTAGCGTTTATTTTACGTATATTGACGAAGTACCATGCTACTATGTTAGCGAATGAGGCTTGCAGCCGCCTGGAATAATAGGAGCTTTTCTGGTGAAAATTCATGTGAATAAAATGCTTAAATCCCCGAATTCTTCACATATATGGACGTAAAACAGTCTAGGTTCTTGGTTAAAAGCAAACAAACCGTGCAGTTAGCGTTTATTTTACATATATTGTTGAAGTACAATGCTACTCTGTTAGCGAATGAGGCTAGTGGCCACCTGGCGTAAACAGAGCTTTTCTGGCGAAAATTCTTATGAATAAATGCTTAAATCCCCAAATTCTTCATAGATATGGACGTAAAACAGTCTAGGTTCTTGGTTAAAAGCAAAGAAACCGTGCAGTTAGCGTTTATTTTACGTATATTGTCATGTACAAAGCTACTCGACTAGTGAATGAGGCTAGATATGACATAGATATGGACGTAAAACAGTCTCGGCTCTTGGTTAAAAGCAAAGAAACCGTGCAGTTAGCGTTTATCTTACGTATATTGCCAAAGTACAATGCTACTCTTTTAGTGAAGGAGGCTAGCGGCCGCCTGGCGTAAACAGAGCTTTTCTGGCGAAAATTCTTGTGAACAAATGCTTACATCCCTAAATTCTTTGTAGATATGGACGTAAAACAGTCTCGATTCTTGGTTAAAGCAAAAAAAAAAAAACGTGCAGGTAGCATTTATTTCGCGTAAATATTGCCAACTAGGAGGCTAGTCAGTTACAAAAATAACCGCCTCCATGTGTAAACAGAGAGGAAAATTCCTGCAAATAAATGCTTCAATCACGCATGCATGGTACGATAAATATAATATTTACCTTGAATTATCGAAAAAAATCAATCTTGAAAGTGTTTGCTTTTAGTTTTATTGATTTGGGTGGATACACTGCCCTCTAGTCTGCCTCATTTCACATGGCTGAATCCAGCTGCTCCCTGTTAAGACCCACACAAGCTAAGTTGTTGTTTGAGCTAATGTTTTTTGAATGCATTCATAATTTAGTTTGTAAGTATATTTAGCCATTTTTTATGGGAAAATGTGTCTGAACCATTTGTTAAGAGCACTCTAAAAAAAACTGTAGCATTTTATAGCATTTAAGCTAGCTGATTTTTTCTGTTTAAGTTAGCCCAAAAAATATTCAAATTAAATTTTGTTGATTCGAGCATTTGTTTAATTGAAGTGGCGTTGTAATGGTTTATTTGGAAAGTGTTTGCATTTAGTTTTATTGCTTAGGGAGGATACACTGCCCTAGGGTCTGCCTTTTTCATATGACTGAACCCAACTGCTCCCTCTTAAGGCCAACGTGAGCTAAGTTTTTGTTCAAGCTAATATTTTTAATGCATTCATAATTTAGTTCATAGGTATATTTAGCTTTTTTTTGTGGGAATATGTCTCTGAACCATTTGTTAAGCGCACTCTAAAAAAACTTTAGCATTTTATAGCATTTAAGCTAGCGGAATTTTTCTGTTAATTGTACATCTTTTGTGTTTCTTTATATATATAAAAATGTGCCGGGAGTTCTAATCCATTACTTTGTTTGTTATATCTATTTGGTTTATGCAATTACTGCTTCATTGCTCAAACGTACGATGGTCCATAGTTTTATTAGCATTACTTTAACAATAAAGCTAGCAGATATTCGGGCAACTTTCTCCTAAATCCCTCAAAATTCCTAGTATCTCAAGCAGTGCTGCAACGATTAATCGATTAACTCGAGTATTCAATTAGAAAAAAATATTCAAATTAGATTTTGCTGCTTCGAGTATTCGTTTCATTGTAATGGTATATTTTGAAAGTGTTTGCTTTTAGTTTTATTGATTTGGGTGGATACACTGCCCTCTAGTCTGCCTCATTTCACATGGCTGAATCCAGCTGCTCTCTGTTAAGACCCACATAAGCTAAGTTGTTGTTTGAGCTAATGTTTTTTGAATGCATTCATAATTTAGTTTGTAAGTATATTTAGCCATTTTTTGTGGGAAAATGTGTCTGAACCATTTGTTAAGAGCACTCTAAAAAAAACTGTAGCATTTTATAGCATTTAAGCTAGCGGAATTTTTCTGTTTAAGTTAGCCCAAAAAATATTCAAATAAAATTTTGCTGCTTCGAGCATTTGTTTAATTGAAGTGGCGTTGTAATGGTTTATTTGGAAAGTGTTTGCATTTAGTTTTATTGATTAGGGTGGATACACTGCCCTAGGGTTTGCGTCTTTTCATATGGCTGAACCCAACTGCTCCCTGTTAAGGCAAGTTTTTGTTCAAGCTAATGTTGTTAATGCATTCATAATTTAGTTCATAGGTATATTTAGCCGTTTTTTTTGTGGGAATATGTGTCTGAACCATTTGTTAAGAGCATTGTATCCAAAAAAAAAAAAAAAAACTTTAGCATTTTATTGCATTTAAGCTAGCGGACTTTTTCTATGTAAGTTAGCCAATTGTTCTTATGTTGTACATAGATCCTCATTTTTTAGAAAAAAAATTATACCGTTTGAGGCTCAACTCAGGTATTTCAATTTTTCATGTTCCTTATCCGATTACTCGATTATTTGAACTAACTAGTCAATCGAATAATCGACTACTAAAATATTCAATAGCTGCCTTGAGATTCTCAAGGCACAGCTGTATTGTAGTAGTGTATGTCCAATCCATTTTAGGCTGAACATTACCGAAACATCTTACGGAAACACAAATGTTACACAGTCACCAGCCAGTGACTCTCGTGTCACCCAGTCCGTCGATCTCCCGAATGACCACAGCCAAGCTAAAAATACTCTTAAAGAGACATCGGCAGCTTTCATCACCGCTTCTATTCTTGTCTCGTTCAGTCCCGACAGCCTTCTCCCGAATCACCGAGCGCTAAGCCGTTTATAATGAGGAACCGGAGTCCAATCATAGGTGTTCATTCACGACCAGACTGGCAAATGGAAGAGAGATTCTACATCTGGCCTCCGAATAAGATTCCGAGTGCAAAATGAAAGTTAACAATGCTCAAAATAGAAATGCACAGATACGTGACGGCTATGATTGTCAACTGAAAATATTTATATTCAGAGTATCGCTCGAAGTCATGCATTATTAATGATGTAAGAGATGTAAAGAAGCCTACAGAGGTTCCATTATTGTCCCATAGTGGCCATTATTCACGTTTTATGACAGTCAATTCTCTGTTAGTCACAGGGTTTTTGTATTGATTAACCTCGCGTGCCATGTTCACACACAGGAATTTATATGATGTGTTAGCCTTGAGGTGCATTGCAGAACTTACATTTTTTTTTGTAGTCGATACTAAGCTGAAGCAGAGTTGAATTCCATGAGGGAGGTTTCATTTTTCTGTGCCATTGACGGTGTCAAACGTCGGTCACAGTCTGTAGGTCACTTCTTACATTGGGTGTCTTAAAGAGCATATGACATTAAAAAGCATGTTTATTTCATATTTTCAGCTGTATTTTATGCTCCTGAATGAAATGGACCGCTTGGATTTGTGTGGAAAGGATCGATATATCTATTCAGTTTTTTTAATTCCACACCTTGAAAATGAGCGCCTTCCTGGATTGACGAGGATACCGTAAGTGACCTCCGAGGGATAGTCATCTTCAGTATACATCCAATACTCCAGTATGCAGAACGACTTTGGATTCAGTTGATTTTGCGGATTAATTTGTTTATTTTTCTCATCACGCCAGCCAAATGTGCTGGAGAATTTTGCTGCACCAGGAAGAGGAGTATGAGCCTTTTTGGGTTTCAAAAAGTTCCCGTTCACCCGAGATTGGCGTAAACAATTCTGACTTCCTGACACAAGTTTTAATAAGGAAGTGGCTTGCATTTTGTGGCCAGCGATCGGCGGCTTGTCACCCCCCCCCCCCCAAATCCTCTTTGTGTGCCCATCTAGAACTCGCTTTCCTCGCCTTGGCCACGAGCACCTCCATGCTCCGAAGTTCAGCCGAAAATGGGCTATTTTTGGCGTTTATTCCATGCGACAAGCACTGCCAGCCCGCCATTGTTTACGCTCTTTCCTCCGTCTCAGAAGCCGGGACGGGCAGGGTAATGACAAAAGCCAGTGGCATAAAATATTGTTCAGGAGGTGCAAGAAGTGAACAGTTTAGACCATAATGGAGTAATTTTGCCATGTCGTACTGAATAAATGCATTTTTAATATTTCATATTCCATTCAGCACAAGACTGTTATTTGTCATGACCATAACATTTATTTAGCAATTGGGGAAAAAAATACTTCGATAAAAAGAATATCCTGTAAAAATTTTGGAGTCGAGAGATTGAAAGAATGACATTTTGCTGCTCTTTTAATCGCATTTTCCTTGTTATGAATAGTTCCCCCTCAATGGGCTGAAGTCTAAATCAGATGAACCCGTTCTCCTGCCGACGTCATCCACCTGTTGGGGACACTAGAGTCCTATAATGGTAGGCGTGGCAAAACCGCAGATTAAAAGACAAATTTCTCATCATCTGCGCTTTGCCAATTTGTTGTATATATGTATATATATATATATATATATATACAGTGCCTTGCAAAAGTATTCGGCCCCCTTGAACCTTGCAACCTTTCGCCAAATTTCAGGCTTCAAACATAAAGATATAAAATTTTAATTTTTTGTCAAGAATCAACAACAAGTGGGACACAATCGTGAAGTGGAACAAAATTTATTGGATAATTTAAACTTTTTTAACAAATAAAATCTGAAAAGTGGGGCGTGCAATATTATTCGGCCCCCTTGCGTTAATACTTTGTAGCGCCACCTTTTGCTCCAATTACAGCTGCAAGTCGCTTGGGGTATGTTTCTATCAGTTTTTCACATCGAGAGACTGACATTCTTGCCCATTCTTCCTTGCAAAACAGCTCGAGCTCAGTGAGGTTGGATGGAGAGTGTTTGTGAACAGCAGTCTTCAGCTCTTTCCACAGATTCTCGATTGGATTCAGGTCTGGACTTTGACTTGGCCATTCTAACACCTGGATACGTTTATTTTTTAACCATTCCATTGTAGATTTGGCTTTATGTTTTGGATCATTGTGCTGTTGGTAGATAAATCTCCGTCCCAGTCTCAGGTCTTGTGCAGATACCAACAGGTTTTCTTCCAGAATGTTCCTGTATTTGGCTGCATCCATCTTCCCGTCAATTTTAACCATCTTCCCTGTCCCTGCTGAAGAAAAGCAGGCCCAAACCATGATGCTGCCACCACCATGTTTGACAGTGGGGATGGTGTGTTCAGGGTGATGAGCTGTGTTGCTTTTACGCCAAACATATCGTTTTGCATTGTGGCCAAAAAGTTCAATTTTGGTTTCATCTGACCAGAGCACCTTCTTCCACATGTTTGGTGTGTCTCCCAGGTGGCTTGTGGCAAACTTTAAACGAGACTTTTTATGGATATCTTTGAGAAATGGCTTTCTTCTTGCCACTCTTCCATAAAGGCCAGATTTGTGCAGTGTACGACTGATTGTTGTCCTATGGACAGAGACTCCCACCTCAGCTGTAGATCTCTGCAGTTCATCCAGAGTGATCATGGGCCTCTTGGCTGCATCTCTGATCAGTTTTCTCCTTGTTTGAGAAGAAAGTTTGGAAGGACGGCCGGGTCTTGGTAGATTTGCAGTGGTCTGATGCTCCTTCCATTTCAATATGATGGCTTGCACAGTGCTCCTTGAGATGTTCATTCATTCATTCATTCATTCATTTTCCATGCCGCTTTTCCTCACGAGGGTCGCGGAGGTGCTGGAGCCTATCCCAGCCAACTACGGGCAGTAGGCAGGGGACACCCTGAACTGGTTGCCAGCCAATCGCAGGGCACAAGGAGACATACAACCATTCACGCACACACTCATACCTACGGACAATTTAGAGTGTTCAATCAGCCTTTTGGGATGTGGGAGGAAACCGGAGTTCCCGGAGGAAACCCACGCAGGCACGGGAAGAACATGCAAACTCCACACAGGCAGGCCGAAGCCCGGGATTGAACCCTTGATCTCAGAACTGTGAGGGAGATGTGCTAACCACTAAGCCACCGTGCCGCCGCCTTGAGATGTTTAAAGCTTGGGAAATCTTTTTGTATCCAAATCCGGCTTTAAACTTCTCCACAACAGTATCTCAGACCTGCCTGGTGTGTTCCTTGGTTTTCATAATGCTCTCTGCACTTTAAACAGAACCCTGAGACTATCACAGAGCAGGTGCATTTATACGGAGACTTGATTACACACCGGTGGATTCTATTTATCATCATCGGTCATTTAGGACAACATTGGATCATTCAGAGATCCTCACTGAACTTCTGGAGTGAGTTTGCTGCACTGAAAGTAAAGGGGCCGAATAATATTGCACGCCCCACTTTTCAGTTTTTTATTTGTTAAAAAAGTTTAAATTATCCAATCAATGTTGTTCCACTTCACGATTGTGTCCCACTTGTTGTTGATTCTTGACAAAAAAATTAAATTTCATATCTTTATGTTTGAAGCCTGAAATGTGGCGAAAGGTTGCAAGGTTCAAGGGGGCCGAATACTTTTGCAAGGCACTGTATATATATATATATATATATATATATATATATATATATATATATATATATATATATATATATATATATATATATATATATATATATATATATATATATATATATTAGGGGTGTCAAACGATTAAAATTTTTAATCGAGTTAATTACAGCTTAAAAATTAATTAATCGTAATTAATCGCAATTAATCGGAATTCAAACCATCTATATAATATGCCATATTTTTCTGTAAATTATTGTTGGAATGGAAAGATGAGACACAAGATGGATATATACATTCAACATACGGTACATAAGTACTGTATTTGTTTATAATAACAATAAATCAACAAGATGGAATTAACATTATTAACATTCTGTTAAAGCGATCCATGGATAGAAAGACTTGTACTTCTTAAGAGACAAATGTTAGTACAAGTTATTGAAATTTTATATTAAAAGCCCTCTTAATGTTTTCATTTTAATAACATTTGTAATATTTTTAATCAAAAAATAAACTAGTAGCCCGCCATTGTTGATGCCAATAATTACTTACACAATGCTCATGGGTGCTGAACCCTGTAAAATCAGTCGCACCCAAGCACAAGCAGAGGGCGACAAAACTCAGAAAAACACACAAGTACAAATTTCACTGTGCTGTCATTTTAATGTTTGAGCGGGGCATGTCAAATATTTTAACATGATTAATTAAATAAATTAATTACCACCCGTTAACGCGATAATTTTGACAGCCCTAATATGTATATATATACATATAAAATTATCGCGTTAACGGGTGTTATCGCGTTAACGGGTGGTAATTAATTTATTTAATTAACGCGATAATTTTGACAGCCCTAATATGTATATATATATATACATATAAAATTATCGCGTTAACGGGTGTTATCGCGTTAACGGGTGGTAATTAATTTATTTAATTAATCATGTTAAAATATTTGACATGCCCCGCTCAAACATTAAAATGACAGCACAGTGAAATTTGTACTTGTGTGTTTTTCTGAGTTTTGTCGCCCTCTGCTTGTGCTTGGGTGCGACTGATTTTACAGGGTTCAGCACCCATGAGCATTGTGTAAGCATTGTGTATATATATATATATATATATATATATATATATATATATATCCATTGGCAGTGTATCAAATACTTGTTCTCCCCACCGTACATTATATATGTGTGTGTGTATATATAGACACCTCAAAGGTGGATACTTTGAAGAATGTAGAATACAAAACCTGTTTTCAGTTATTTCACTTTTTTTTTGCCATTCCACATGTTCCTTCATAGTTTTGATGTCTTCAGGGAGAATTTACAATAGTCGTCAAAATATCTAAAACGCAAAAATGATGAACTGTGTCCAAACTTTTGACTTTTGTTTCAGTCTTCAACATGCTTTCCGCCCAGTCCCACAAATGCAAAACTCCACCTATGATTACAAACTCTAACTATAAAACATACATAATTCATTACACATATTATAAAGTAGGAGCGGGCAAACCAGTCCTCGAGGGCCGCAGAGGGTCCTGGTCTTTGTTCTAACTGATTCACCACAGACAGTTTAACCAATGAAGTTTCAGTGGAAACAAGAAGCGCCTGACTGCAATCAACTGATTGCACTTGTAAGAAACCAGATTGATGAAAAGGCTGTCCTCATGATGGGGATGAACAAAAACCCGCACCCACTGCGGCCCTTTGTGGAATAGTTTGCCCACCCTTGTTATAAAGGCTGGTGACAAACTGTAGAGGTGCTGGCTGTCTGCCTGCTGGCCTTTCGGCTTACGTTCGAGTTTTTTCGCGTTGTGCTGTAATTCCAAGTGCTTCCTTGTTGAATTAGATGTCGAGTTTTGAGTGGTCAGTCTTTCTGAGACAGCGCAGAGTTTGCAATGCACGGAGATATGTTTTGTCATCTTTACTAGACGGATATGTGAAGTAATGGCTGTATCTCCAGTGAGCAAATGCAGCCGTTTGTTGTATCTCTCTGGCTCCTTTACTATTAGCATCCTGATAGGTAGCCATGCTACATTGTTGACCGCCGTAGCAGACGGTGCGCACACAGCATACACGTGACCCGTTTTTTTCCGATGAGAAAATGTGAGATGTGATGTCACTCCCAAACTCATGAGCAGTATTTCTGTTCAAATGCTCTTCGTACATGACTACAGTAGTCTTCATTCTACATACAGTATGAGGCAACAGCAAAATAGTAACGCACAGGCACAGAGGAAACTAACTTTAATCAGATTACTGGCTTGGAAAAATGAACGCGTTAGATTGCTCGTTACTGAAAGAAAGTAATCCGATTACAGTAACGCATTACTGACAACACTGATTAAAATATGAAAATCTATAAATGTTTGGGTGGTTTTAGTTAAAGAGCATTTGACATGAGAAAAAAAGTCTTAAATAGCATTATTATGTGAATTAGAAATCATATTTTGATGATATGATTCGACTATATACAACAATTTAGCAAAGCGCAGATGACGAGGAATTTGTATTTTAATCTGCCGGTTAGCCACGCCTACCATTATAGGGCTCAAGCGTCCCCAACAGGTGGATGACGTCATTGGGAGACTGGGCTCATCGGTTTTACTATACAGCCCATTGAGGGGGAATTATTCAGAACGAGGAAAACGCGATGAAGAGATCTGCAAAATGTCATTTTTTCAGTCTCTGTACTCCAATATTTTTACAGGATATTCTTTTTATCCAAGTATTTTTCCCCAATAGCTAAATAAATGGCTTGAGAAGGACCAGTCAGCCCTTCGAGGGGGAACTATTCACAACGAGAAAAACGCGACAAAGAGATCTGCAAAATGTCATTGTTTCCGTCTCTTTACTTCAATATTTTTACAGGATATTCTTTTTATCCAAGTATTTTCCCCAACTGCTAAATAAATGGCATGGTCATAACAAATAACAGTCTTGTGCTAAATGGAATATAAAATAATAAAAATGCACTTATTCAGGGCGACGTGGCAAAATGACTCCATAATGGTCAAAACTGTCGACTTCACCTTTACTGTCACACCTCCCGAACGATATTTTATGACACCTAAATCGGACAAATGTCATTTCCCTTCCCCGGCTTCGGAGAATGTAAACAAACCAAGAGGCATGACAGCTAGCCGACATGCTAACCCGAACCGAGTGATGTTTCAAAGTCTTCGAAGCGGAAAATCACGCACAACTAGCCCGGATTATTTGACATGACGACTGGGTTTTCGATTGTCTTCGCAGATCGGCAAACCGCTCGGCGGAGAGCAATTTACAACTCGTTCCCCGGAGCAGGGCGGCTGCAGTTGTTGTGCAGCTAACGTGCAGCTATTGTGCATGAGGAAAGCTTTTTACATGCCTATCAATGATCAAACGTAAGTAGTCCTTTATTTAAAGAAAGTTTGTCGTGTTTACTTTGTAATCGCTGTATTCGTATTTGACATAATACAAAACAAGATGTTTACTCACTTCCTCGTAAGTCCAATGGTCCCACAGTAGTAGGGCTTGTTTTAGCCAATATCCACGGTGAATTGGGAACATTTTGAAACTCCAAAAAGGCGCACACACCTCTTCCTCATACAGCAAGATTTTTCTGCAGCCGTTTGGATGGCGTGATGCGAAAAATAAACGTATTAATTTGAAAAATCAGCTGAATCCTTAGTCCTCATACACAACAGTACGGCTGTATAGTGAAGAGGACGCCTTCATCCGTACACGTCACAGCGCCCTCCTCCTCAATGCAAGACCGAAGCCGGAAGTCACTCCTTTTCATGGCGCGGGATTCAAAAAACTAAATAAATATAGCGATCGCTTCCACAAACATCCAAGCGCTCCATATCATTCAGGGGCATAAAATACCGCGTGTATTATGAAATAGACATGCTTTTTCGTGTCACATGCACTTTAAAGCCGACGCTGCTTTCCATCTGTGTGATTTTGACAAAGATCAGATCACATTTGATGGTGTTTTATGCAGAAATGTGAGAAATTCCAAAAGGTTCAGATACTTTTTCATACCACTGTACATATTAATGTCTCAGTAAGAAGAGTTGGCAGCGTTGCCTGTGGCAAGAAAAAAACTCATAGGCTACTATGTGAGAGCATGCATGAATCAACAATATTTTACAATAACTACAACTCTACATGAATAAATTATATATCCAGTGTTGTGTACAAACTAATGAGAGCAATGTTGCTTGTAAAGTCAAATGTGTTGACTTTACACTCACCGATGGGAATGGATTACACATTCCCCCCTCCCAGGGTAGGATATGTAAATTTAATGACAGAGCCGAAGTGTGTCAGATCATATTACTGTATTGATTACATACTGACAAACCAACCTTCACCCTTCGAAAAACTCAACGGTCCCACAAACTGAGAGACCTGCCGGTTGCCGCCGTTCACCTCTGGCAGGTGAAAACCAAAAAGCATGCCGGGAAAAAACTGCTTCGCCTTCTTGAAAGGTCGCCAGAGGTGAGTCTTGGTTTTGAAAGAAAAAAAAAAAGTCAAATGTAATTGGGAGCGGCTATAGTGGTTAAAAGGGAAACTGCCATACTGCATTACTCTCTGCTGTGTCGGCCTAATTAAAATGAGAGCGATAAGTAGTGTTCGTAAGCTCTGTTTGTTTGACTGAAAGCCAGACAGTAAAAGAGGTAGACAGACAGACAGAAAGGGAGAAGATGTGTGTGTTTGTGTGTTGGGAGAGAATACAAATGCAGTCGAAAAGTGATGCCGCTTTTGTGACACTGGGTCAGACTGACTACGAGCAGGGACGGGTCCACCAAGGAAGTATGGGGCGGCATAAGCGGAGTTTAACAGGGGGCCGAAAAGTGTCATTGCATGGAATTGACTTTCCTATATATGGCTAAAAACACAGACGAGACTGAAAAAGCAGTTTTCAGTCTTGTCTTTTAAAATATTTGACGCATTTAACGCACATGCCCCGCTCAAACAGATTAAAATGACAGCACAGTGTCATGTCCAATTGTTACTTGTGTTTTTTGGTGTTTTGCCGCCCTCCGCTGGCGCTTGGGTGCGAATGATTTTATGGGTTTCAGCACCATGAGCATTATGTAATTATTGACATCAACTATGGAGAGCTACTAGTTTATTTTTTGATTGAAAATGTTTACAAATTTTATTAAAACGAAAACATTAAGAGGGGTTTAAATTAGGTCTGTCAAAATTATCGCGTTAACACGCGGTAATTAATTTTTTAAATTAATCACGTTAAAATATTTGACGCAATTAACGCACATGTCCCGCTCAGAAAGTATTCTGTCTTTTGCTAAGTTTTACAGTAAGGCTTTTTGTGCTGTCCAACAGCGAACTCTTGTGGTCGCTTTGCGACATGGTTTATTGTTTTCTTGCC
The DNA here is from genome assembly GCF_030265065.1 of Corythoichthys intestinalis. NCBI lineage: Eukaryota > Metazoa > Chordata > Actinopteri > Syngnathiformes > Syngnathidae > Corythoichthys > Corythoichthys intestinalis. Next base: position 6,064,336 of record NC_080399.1, on the reverse strand, counting down.
AGTTCATTATGGCTGCACGACATCTCGGGCTGATAATGTTGTGCTTATATGATCCTTGGACAAGATTTGTCCATAAGTATGGTTGTTGTAAAGAATGTACATATTATGTTAGTAAGCGAAATGTTATATTTTTTGAATGAGACGCTTTTTGTTTATGTTTAGTGAACCTGTATAGCGTGCTAAGCTAACGTTGTTGCTAATGCAATGCTTGTGTACTTTTTTTTTGTAGTTTTACAACGGTCTAAAGAGGACAATGGTTTGAGGCCATTTTATTAATAAATCAGATGAAAAAGGAAGAAGTCTAATTATTAAGGCGTCGTTCACTAGCTGTCTAGCTTTGGAAAAAGTAGACGCTTCGGAGTGAGGACAGCATAGACAGATTTAAATGCCAGTAGAGTGAAATGCCCACTACAGTCCTTATGTACCGTATGTTGAATGTATATATATCCATCTTGTGTCTTATCTTTCCATTCCAACAATTTATTTTACAGAATATATATATAATTTACAGAAAAATATGGCATATCTTATAGATGGTTTGAATTGCGATTAATTACGATTAATTAATTTTTAAGCTGTAATTAACTCGATTAAAAATGTTAATCATTTGACAGCCCTAGTTTAAATATAAAATTTCTATAACTTGTACTAACATTTATCCTTTAAGAACTGCAAGTCTTTCTATCCATGGATCGCTTTAACAGAATGTTCATAATGTTAATGCCATCTTGTGGATTTATTGTTATAATAAACAAATAGAGTACTTATTTACAGTATGTTGATTGTATATATCCGTCTTGTGTCTTATCTTTCCATTCCAACAATAATTTACTGAAAAATATGGCATATTTTATAGATGGTTTGAATTGCGAATAATTAAGATTAATTAATTTTTAAGATGTGATTAACTCGATTAAAATATTTAATCGTTTGACAGCCCTAATAATATAATAATAACTAGGGTTGTTCCGATCATGTTTTTTTGCTCCCGATCCGATCCCGATTGTTTTAGTTTGAGTATCTGCCGATCCCGATATTTCCCAATCCGATTGCTTTTTTTTGCTCCCGATTCAATTCCAATCATTCATTCATTCATTAATTCATTTTCCATGCCGCTTTGTCCTCACGAGGGTCGCGGAGGTGCTGGCGCCTATCCCAGCTAACTACGGGCAGTAGGCAGGGGACACCCTGAACTGGTTGCCAGCCAATCGCAGGGCACAAGGACACATACAACCATTCACGCACACACTCAAACCTACGGACAATTTAGAGTGTTCAATCAGCCTACCATGCATGTTTTTGGGATGTGGGAGGAAACCGGAGTTCCCGGAGGAAACCCACGCAGGCACGGGGAGAACATGCAAACTCCACACAGGAAGGCCGAAGCCCGGGATTGAACCCTTGATCTCAGAACTGTGAGGCAGACATGCTAACCACTCAGCCACCGTGCCGCCTCAATTCCAATCATTCACGATAATTTTTCCCGATCATATACATTTTGGCAATGCATTAAGGAAAAAATGAATAAAACTCGGACAAATATATACATTCAACATACAGTACATAAGTACTGTATTTGTTTATTATGACAATAAATCCTCAAGATGGCATTTACATTATTAACATTCGTTCTGTGAGAGGGAGCCACGGATAGAAAGACTTGTGACTTTGTATATTGTGACTAAATATTGCCATCTAGTGTATTTGTTGAGCTTTCAGTAAATGATACTGAAGGCCATGCCCAAATGCATGATGGGAAGTGGAACCATGACAAGTGGAACCATGACGTGCGTAGTGCTACCAATTCATATATCTTCTCTGCGATGGGATATAACATAAGGTGTTAAGAAAAAGATCAATTGCTACCTTGCTTCCCCACTCTCCATGATATTTCTAATCGTAGGGAGAGGGATTGTAAGGCTTTAGCCAATTAAAATAAGGCTCCAAAGGCTGCCAAAATTCACTCTACTCATTTTACGCTGCCTTTTAGCTCTCTATATAGGCAAAACGGCGCTATTACAGATGGAGCGCGACAATGCGTCAGTGGGTCGTGCAGCGCATGCATTAATTGCATTAAATATTTTAATGTGATACTTTTTTTTTTTTTAATTAATTACCGCCGTTATTGGGATAAATTTGATAACCCTACCTTAAGCCTAAACTAAAGACTCTGGAAGAGTGAAACATTATGTCTGTCACGTTAAATACAATTAGAAAACAGTTTAATTAAAAAATATATTTATATGTTAAAAAAAGGCTTGGCCGATATTTTTTTGCCGATTCCGATACTTTGAAAATGACGTGATCGGACCCGATCGGGACATCTCTAATAATAACACTATTAATTAAATAGATAATAACCAAATAACCCTCTCTGGGTTCTTCATAGAAAAAGCCAGGAAATAAATAAGTAAAAAAAAAAAAAATTGTTCAGGGGGCCGGACGAAATGTGGAGGCGGGCCATATCCAGCCCGCGGGCCGTAATTTGGGGACCCCTGCCGTAGGGTATGACGGAAAATGTTTGCGGTTTTGAAACCATGACGTTTTCATACCACGGTATACCTTGAAACCGGTAATCGCCACGTGACTAAATTTCAATTTGTAACATCTGTTTGGCCATATTGTGAAAATACTGAAGGTATAATCTAGGACAGGGGTTCCCAACCTATTCCACTAAGGCACACTGTGGGTGCAGGATTTCATTCTTACCAAACAAGATGACAACACTTTTTCCCCAATCTGGTGTTTTACAAGTGCAATCAGTTGATTGCAGTCAGGTGTGGCTTGTTTTAGCAGAAGCCTCATTGGTTCAACTGTCTCTGCTGGATCGGCTGGAACAAAAACCAGGACCCACAGTGTGCCTTGAGGACTGGGTTGAAAACCCCTGATCTAGGAGACAAGTGAAATAAATTTTCTAATGATTGCCCACACTGGCTAGCACGAGGGAGCGTGCCATTCATTTTTCTTGTTGGATTTGATGACGCAGGAGCTCTTGCGAGGGATTTAACTGTGGCTCTCTAGTGCGTGGGAGAAAAATGGATAGGCAGAGTGCAGCTTGTGGTTTACACGCTTTCAGCTTGCTCTGACCTATGTTGTTTTTCAAAAGCCTAGATATAAGAACAACTCAATTGATTTGAGTGAAGATGAGTTGTATACTCTATAGTCCAAAGCAAATGAAAACGATTTCTGACTATTGTTCATCTGCACATCAGACAGGATTGCCATCCGCACTAACTCACTCTCATTGCCTCCCCCGCATTTCATTCACACCAATGTCAATGTAGATGAATTCAGCCATTGTGCAAACATTAACAGGAGGCACTTGCGCATCAAGTACAATAGCAAATATTTAACAAAGCAGCGATTTGAAACACTTAAACACATTGCATAATACTGTATTTTTCGGACTATAAGTCTCACCTGTGTATAAGTGGCACTAGCCGAAAAATGCACAATGAAGAGGAAAAAACATATATAAGTCACACCACAAATTTATTTGATAAAGTCCAACACCAAGAACAGACGTCTACTTGAAGCGCAATTTAAAATAAAAATAGAGAACAACAAGCTGAATAAGTGTACTGTATGGTAATGTTTCATGATGCATAAACAAAGAAACTGAGAAGGTGTTAACAAAGTGCTTCTCAATTATTTTCTGTTACGCCCCCCCCCAGGAAGACGTAAACTCTCTGCCGCCACTGAAAGAATATACTGGCTCATTTGTATATAAAATTCTTATAAGTACACCTCTGCATAACATTGTGTTTTTTTTATATTAAAGAAGAACGTACTGTAATATACAGTGGGGCAAATAAGTATTTAGTCAACCACTAATTGTGCAAGTTCTCCCACTTGAAAATATTAGTGAGGCCTGTAATTGTCAACATGGGTAAACCTCAACCATGAGAGACAGAATGAGGGGAAAAAAAACAGAAAATCACATTGTATGATTTTTAAAGACATCTCAATACTTTGTTATGTACCCTTTGTTGGCAATAATGGAGGACAAACGTTTTCTGTAACTCTTCACAAGCTTTTCACACATTGTTTGCTGGTATTTTGGCCCATTCCTTCATGCAGATCTCCTCTAGAGCAGTGATACTTTGAGGCTGTCGTTGGGCAACACGGACTTTCAACTCCCTCCACAGATTTTCTATGGGGTTGAGATCTGGAGAATGTCTAGGCCACTCCAGGAACTTAAAATGCTTCTTACAAAGCCACTCCTTTGTTGCCCTGGCTGTGTGTTTGGGATCATTGTCATGCTGAAAGACCAAGCCACGTCTCATCTTTAATGCCCTTGCTGATGGAAGGAGATTTTCACTCAAAATCTCTTGATACATGGCCCGATTCATTCTTTCCTTCACACAGATCAGTCGTCCTGGTCCCTTTGCAGAAAAACAGCCCCAAAGCATGATGTTTCCACCCCCATGCTTCACAGTGGGTATGGTGCTATTCAGTATTCTTTTTCCTCCAAACACGAGAAACTGTGTTTCTACCAAAAAGTTCTATTTTGTTTTCATTGACCATATCACATTCTCCCAGTCCTCTTCTGGATCATCCAAATGCTCTCTAGCGAACCGCAGACGGGCCTGGACGTGTACTTTCTTCAGCAGGGGGACACGGCTGGCAGTGCAGGATTTGAGTCCCTGGTGGCTCATTGTGATACTGATAGTGGCCTTTGTGTCAAGTTCAAAAATAGATCCTTAGGTAGACATTTGTAAAATTACCCAAAAATAAGGAGAGAAGACACTCAGTTTTCTTGGCCAAGGAGAGCAAGGAGGGACTAGACAGTTAAATGCTAGATTACGCTGTTTAGTCACCAAAACTGATCTAAAACTAAACTCTTTGCTCTTTCTTTTATTAGGGGCTTGTCCTAACACAGAAGGTGCCGCCCTAAAGGGAGGGGTAAAGCAAGCTGGAGACACCCATGTGATTTTGATTGGCTATGTGTGAGCATGTAGGCGGAACTAACTAAATACATGTGTGTAAGCAAGGGCATTTAGATAAAGTGGTCAGAATGACCCAGACACTTCAGTTATGCAACGCTGCTGCAATGGAAGATGTCCTGGAATGGAAGATGTCCTCGAAAGTCTAGACATAAGATGCTGAAGATGTCCCAGAAGCTCTAGTTACGCAATGTTGCGGCCATGAAGCAAGGCAGTTGTCACCCCGACCCTCTTTAACACTTTATAACACTTTATACTACAACCTATTATAGCAAGCAATAATCATTTACTGGTTATATCAATAAGAAAAAATATGTATTAGGTATATATGAGCACAAGCAAATATTCAATCAACCCTCGATAATTAACTCAACACTTTGTTACTGTGGTCCCAGATCTCTGTAGGTCATTCACTAGGTTCCCCCCGTGTGGTTCTGGGATTTTTGCTCACCGTTCTTGTTATCATTTTGACGCCACGGCGTGAGGAGGGAGTTGAAAGTCTGTGTTGCCCAACGACAGCCCCAAAACATCACTGCTCTAGAGGAGATCTGAATGGAGGAATGGCCAAAATACCAGCAACAGTGTGTGAAAAGCTTGTGAAGAGTTACAGAAAACGTTTGGCCTCCGTTATTGCCAACAAAGGGTACATAACAAAGTATTGAGATGAACTTTTGGTAGTGACCAAATACTTATTTTCCACCATGATTTGCAAATAAATTCTTTAAAAATCAATGTGATTTTCTGTTTTTTTTTTCCACATTCTGTCTCGCATGGTTGAGGTTTACCCATGTTGACAATTACAGGCCTCTCTAATATTTTCAAGTGGGAGAACTTGCACAATTAGTGGTTGACTAAATACTTATTTGCCCCACTATATATCTAGGAATTTTTCCAATAATCCCTTTATTCATTCTTGAGTTATCTTGAACACAAACAAACACCTAAAGAGACATACGAAACCCTGCATTCTGTAGGTTAAACACATGAATAAGATAAAATTTATTATTATCAGCATGTATCTTAAATGCATTCTAAAATGTACTCTAAATGGGATGGTGACTAATTTGGGAATAAAGAGGTCAAATGGTTAAATTGTGACAACACACTACATTAAAGTCTAACATTTCTATTTATACTAGTTAGATTTTGCTATTTTCTCACCAACATCAGGATGACATTGAGTAGGTTGTCTGTGCACATTACATCTTCTAGTGTGTGTCTGCTGGTAGCAAAAACAAAAGGCAGCGTGAAGGCCACTAAAGGGGAGCAGTGACCTTCCAGAGGTGCTGTACGCCTCTGGATATTTACCGTCTGGCCCTCGTGTCCTCATTAAAAACAAAAAACAGCAAGTGAAACTCAGGAAATGCCTGGAAGAAGGTTGAATTTGTGTTGTTGATGGAAGCCAGCACGTCCTAGCCGGTTTATCCCTGGAGAAATGCTTTGCAGGCAAAACTTTGCTCACTTAACTTTATGACAAATCCATCTCAAGTTGACATTTTGGTGATTATTCAAAGAATGGGTTGGCATATACTCAACAATCTTGGATGGGGGACATTTTGATGGATGACGTTAGAGTAAGAGAGAGCAAGAGAGAGAGAATTAACATATGTCTCATGTCCTACTGGATTGTAAGTTAAACAAAATATAAAAAGGCAAATATGTTTTGATTTTATATTTGCCTTTTTATATTTTTAGTATAAAAATGCAAATATGTTTTGATTCTAGATTTGCATTTTTATATTTTTTGTCTTACAATTTATCTTGTATGTGTAAATAACTGGAGTTGCACATCCAATTTAGCTGACAAGGCATTGACATAGAATAGAATAGAATAGAATAGAATAGAATAGAATAGAATAGAATAGAATAGAATAGAATAGAATAGAATAGAATAGAATAGAATAGAATTTAACTGTCTGCAAGTGTGATTTGGTTATTGCCACCACCTGTTATGTGCCACAGGTGAGTAACAGGTGTTGTTAATTACACAAGTTAGAGAAGCTTCACATGATTTTTCAAAGGGTGCCAATACTTTTGTCCGGCCCATTTTTGGAGTTTTGTGTAAAATGATGGTCATTTTTGTTTTCCCATTCTCATTTGCGTTTTTCATTGCAAGCAAAATAAATGATGATATTACTAACAAAAAAAATTGCAATTATTTTCTGGGAGAAATTGAGCATTATCTGACAGAATTGCAGGGGTGCCAATACTTTTGGCAAGCAGTGTATTGATGTTTACCTGTTTTCCTAAAATTACATACAACCTACATATATGAATACTAGGGCTGTCAAACTATTAAATTTTTTAATCGAGTTAATTACAGCTTAAAAATTAATTTATCGTAATTAATCGCAATTAATCGCAATTCAAACCATCTATAAAATATGCCATATTTTTCTGTAAATTATTGTTGGAATGGAAAGATAAGACACAAGATGGATATATACATTCAGCATACGGTACATAAGGACTGTACTGTATTTGTTTACTATAACAATAAATTAACAAGATGGCATTAACATTATTAACATTCTGTTAAAGCGATCAATGGATAGAAAGACTTGTAGTTCTTAAAAGATAAATGTTAGTATAAGTTTTTGATAGAAATTTTATATTAAAACCCCTCTTAATGTTTTCGTTTTAATGAAATTTGTAAAATTTCAATCAAAAAATAAACTAGTAGCCCGCCATTGTTGATGTCCATAATTACTTACACAATGCTCATGGGTGCTGAAGCCTATAAAATCAGTCGCACCCAAGCGCCAGCAGAGGGCGGCAAAACTCCATAAAACACAATTAACAAATGAGCGTTTCACTGTACCGTCATTTAAATCTGTCTGAGCGGGACATCTGCGTTAATTGCGTCAAATATTTTAACGTGATTAATTTAAAAAAGTAATTAACGCCCGTTAACGCGATAATTTTGACAGCCCTAATGAATACCAGAAAAAAAAAGAAAAAAATTAATTAACAGATAAATGAGTAAAAAAAAAGATCCAAAAATTAAATAAAATAAACACCTTTTGACTACTTGTCAAATAAGAAATAATTCTGAGCTGCTATTACTACTCCTAAAAATAATAATTATTAAGCATATTATAAGTCGACAATGTTTAAGATGATGTGTATTAATGTTATATTTATCACTATTATTTTTGTGTAAGATAATTACAATACAATACAGTACAACCCAACACAAATCAATGCAATACTGTCCAAAACAATACAATATTCATAGGTGCGCGATGACAGTGATGTACGCGTCTCATCAATTTTCAATCACTGCAGTTCAACAGGTTTTTAGTGTCGTCACGTGAGTCACGTGGACCCCAAACCCCTGCGCGTCCCCTTTAATTTCCTTGGCCGTGCATCGCGATCACCTGTCAGATCTGACGCGTGCGCACTGCAGCGGGAGGCATTTTTTTTCAATCTTTCTGGAGGATGTTGCCGATCCTCGCTCCCTCCGACCACCGCCGATGCCCGTGTGCCCTCCGTCTCTCTCCAGCCACGCACTCGGCGAGCGCATCGGGGAGCGGGATGGCCGCACGGACCGGATCTCACTGAAGGTACTCGCCCCTGTTTTTCACCGGATCATGGAGCGACTTGCCATTTGACATTGTGGCCGCGCGGGGTGAATGATGCTGTGGGGTGGGAGGAGATGCGCGTGACGAGCGGGGATATTTTTCCTCCCTTTCCTCAACGTTACACAGGATGACAGGGCTTCCCTCCTCCTTCGGTCGTTTGAATCTAGCGTATTTCGTGCTATTTCCAACTAAATCAGCGTGAAGTGCATCTTCCGGTCAAGGGCACGCGCGCAGAAATGTGGAGGATGACTTCTTCATCCGTCACGCTGTACAATCACCCACCAAGGTTTATAACATGTTGTCGTGGATCCTCGGTGATGTGATTTTGATGATGTTGTGGATTGGCTGCAACCTGTCATGTGTTAGGGGGGCGGGTGGACTGGACCAGTGCTGCAATGCAATGCGATGTTCTCATCAGGAATGGAAAGAGATGACAATTTGCATCAGCCCTAAAGGAAATCTGCTACTCTAATGGTCATTTCAAATGCCTGCTTTGGTCTGTCAGCTTCACGGTTCACCCGAGCGGTTCTGAACCACTCCACGCGCAAGCCACTGTGCCACTCGTGGATCTTCGATGGCTTGGAGTGATGTCCAAATGCTCAAATCAGACATTACTGGAGTGTCCGCGTGTGTGTGTGCAGAATTAATCACATGTTATGTAACAGCATGAGTGGACGCTGAGTAATAATCGGCATGTAACAAGGGGGAAGGCTCTGCTTCAGGATTATTGGGTGGCATCATTGGATTTTGTAAAATGAAATGAGAGTGTTAATTAATTCAAAAAGACTTTCAATCTGGCGTATACGTACATGAATGATTGCAATTTTCAGAGGTGGACACGCTTAACGAGAAATATCAACATCTACAGTCTGATCTGAAACTTGATCTGAATTTTTTCAAAATCCCACAGATGAAAAAAAAGTGTGCTTTAACTAAAACCACCCAAACATTTATAGGTTTTCCTCTTTTAATAAGGATAGCATGCAAACAATGGCAAAATTGGGAAAAATAAGTGAACCCTCTGCAGGTTTTCCTCTTTTAATAAGGATAGCATGCAAACAATGACAAAATTGGGAAAAATACGTAAGTGAACCCTCTGCCTAATGAGACTTAAAGAGCAATTGAAACCAATTCTACCAGAAATTTAAGTTGGATATTTATCAGTTTCAGGGTTTAGGAGTGGCTAAGCTAGCAGAGGTCAATGGGCCCGTCCTAGCATGCCAGAGTCAAATAAATTCAAATTCAGATTAAAACAACATTAGGTAACTTTTCAACCTTTATAAAATATTTTCATAACGTTTGTGATAATATGTCAACTGGCAACTAGTTGAATAACGCCTCTTTTCTGCAAAGATGGCAGAGCAACAAAAGAGACAAAAAAGATTTGTCCGAGGAGGAAAAAAAACGGGGCTAAAGGATATACAGAATAAAATTTGGCCCGGCTTTCACTCGCTTTCACTCGTCAGCGCTGACCAGTCCGGGTGGGCTTAGCCACACGGTTGCTAACCGACATATGCTACTGTTTAGATACAACTGGATTCATTACCTTATAACTATTTATCCTTCACACAGCCGCTGGAAACAAATGTTGTTTAATCCATCTGCAGGCGAACGTGAGTTTGATTTTTGATTGATTGATGATTTTACAACACTGTGCGCTGGTCCTCATGAAACACAGTCTTCCTTAAAGCAAAACACTACCGCTTTTGTCCACCGGTGTCGGTAAAATCGACAAATTCCAAGTGTTGCTTTAAAACAGTGGTCTTCAACCTGTTCCTCAAAGGCCCACTATGGGCCATGGTTTTTGTTCCTGCCGATCCAGCACAGATAGTTGAACCAATGAGGTTTCTACTAAAACACGCAGCGAAGGACTGCAATCAACTGATTGCACTTGTAAAACACCAAATTGGTGAAAAAGTGTAGTCATCTTGTTTGGTTGGAATGAAATCCTGCACCCACAGGGGCCTTTGTGGAAAAGGTTGGAGACCCCTGTTTTAAACTACAGGGGTTGGACAAAATAATGGAACCACCAAACGCGTTGGCATCATAATTATTGGACATAATAGTTAAAGAATGGTATGAGGAACATACTAATGAAGTTGAGCATCTCGTATGGCTGGCGCAATCCCCAGACCTCAACATTATTGAGCATTTATGTTAAGTTTTAGAGATTCAGTTAAGACATCGATTTCCACTGCCATCGTCTCTGAAAGACTTAGAGGGTATTCTAACTGAAGAATGGCTTAAAAATCCTTTGGAAACAATTCACAAGTTGTATGAATCAATACCTCGGAGATTAGAGGCTGTAATTGCTGCATAAAGGTGGACACACACCGTATTAAATTAGTTTTTGTTGATGTCCATAAAAGGTGTTCCCATTAGTTTGCCCAACGACCTGTAGTTTTACTTTAGTTTTTAATAGCCAGATTGGATGTCTATCATCGTCAATGGCACTGAAATAGTTCACGTATAAAAGGAAAAATAATTTCCAGATGCTTGTTATTGATTCTTGAGCATTCATGTTTCCGTTCCTTCGACATGCAGGGAAACGCTCCGATACAGGGAATGAATGGATGTTAATTTGCTTCACTTCTATTATCCTTCCATCTTATCTTGTTCCCTGTCAACCCTCCGTCTCTCCCTTCCCTCTCTTCAGGAAGTCTCATGTAGATGCCGAGCCAGAGGAGAGTCCAGGGAGCAGCAGCAGTAGCAGCAGCAGCAGCAGCAGCGGGGCAGTCGATGCGCTCTCCTCAGCACCCACTCAAGCTCCTCCCCAGGCCTCGGCTGGAGCCCCAGGCGAGGGTACAGACAGCGGTTCCTGCTCTGACTCAGACACGTCCTTAGACTCCAGCTCCTTCACAGAGGGCGAAGACGAAGACGAGCAAGAGGAAGATCCCAATATGTTTTCCTCCAAATTCCTCAGTGGGACCAATCCACTTAGCGCCGTATCCTCAGCTGTCAACAAATTTGGCCTATTTGGTGATGATGGGGATGGTGATAAAACACCGAAAGGTGGACAGCAGCAGCCAGGGGCGGACCCCGGCAAAGGCCAACCACAACAGAAGGAACCTTTGAAATCTAACCAGAGTGCTCCTGTGCAGAGGAGCCAGCCCTCTGCAAAACAGGGACCCCCACAGCCACATGGCAACGGCCAGGCAGGACCTCCAAAACAGTCCGACGGTCAACTGAAAGCCTCGCAGCAACAAGGTACACCCAAACCTGGACCTCAAAGCAACAGAGCGGGAGCTGGATTACAAGAGACAAAAATTGGACAGCAGCAGGGGTCTCCTAAACCTTCCCTGCAACAACCAGGACTACAGAAACCATCTCCACAACAACAGGGATCTCCTAAACCATTACAACAACAATCGGGGCAACAGAAACCATCCATGCAACAACCAGGACCAATTAAACCATCCCCACAACAACAGGGATCTCCTAAACCACTACAGCAACAATCGGGGCAACAAAAAACATCCCAGCAGCAATCGGGGCCCCCTAAGCTATCAACCCAACAACAGGGCTCCCCTAAACCATCTCAGCAACAATCAGGGCCACCTAAACTGTCTACCCAACAACCGGGGTCGCAGAAACCATCTCAGCAACAATCAGGACCGCTTAAACCATCGCCCCAACAACAGGTATCGCAGAAACCGTCCCCACAGCAACAACTGAGTTCCCCAAAAGCTTCACCACAACAGGCCTCCTCAAAAGTGGGAGCATTGCAGCAGACCCAACAACAAGGCTCAAAAGGACCCTCCACGGGGGACGTTAAGAAAGCGTCTCCAGTTTGTCCTGTGTGCAACACGACCAAACTCAATATGCACACCAAGGAAGCACCGAACCATAAAACCTGCACGCAGTGTAAAACTGAAGTCTGCAGCTTGTGTGGCTTCAGCCCGCCTGACGCTGATGTAAGTATTTTGGAGCTTGTCGAGATATTTTTTCATTTATTCGCATATAATCACACACATTTCTTTATTTCACTAGGTTAAATTATTTTCTTTTTGCTTGACTTATTCACTGGTTGGCTGTGATCTGTGACGGTTATTTTGATGGGACAGGATTGGTAGCTTCTTAGCAGTGTTGTTCATTTGATATGAAGGAACACAAAAATTGAATAAAATAATAATGATAATTAGAGATATCCTGATTGCATATTTTTGCACCCGAGTCACCAGATTGAGAATCTGCCGATACCCGATTCCCAATTTAATACCGAAAAAAAAGTCTGAATAGGAATTGCTTTAATGGTCCTTCTCAAAAAAATTAGCAAATTGTGATGAAGTTCATTATTTTCTGTAATGTACTGAAAAACATTAGACTTTCATATATTGTAGATTCATTACACACAACTGAAGTAATTTGAGCCTTTTATTGTTTTAATATTGATGATTTTGGCAAAAAAGTCAAGAAAAAACAAAAATCCCTAACTCAAAAAATTTGCATATTTTATCCGACCAATATAAAAAAGTGTTTTTTAATACAAAAAAAGTCAAGCTTCAATTAATTATATCAGCTATGCACTCAATACTTGGTCGGGAATCGTTTTGCAGAAATGACTGCTTCAATTCAGCGTGGGATGGAGGCAATCAGCCTGTGGCACTGCTGAGGTGCTATGGAGGCCCAGGATGCTTCGATAGCGGCCTCATGCTAATCCACAGTGTTGGGTCTGGTTTCTCTCAACTTCCTCTTCACAATATCCCACAGATTCTCTATGGGGTTCAGGTCAGGAGAGTTGGCAGGCCAATCGAGCACAGTAATGCCATGGTCAGTAAACCATTTACCAGTGGTTTTGGCACTGTGAGCATGTGCCAGGTCGTGCTGAAAAATGAAATCTTCATCTCCATGAAACTTTTCAGCAGATGTAAGCATGAAGTGCTCCAAAATCTCCTGATAGCGAGCTGCATTGACCCTGCCCTTGATAAAACACAGTAGACCAACACCAGCAGCTGACATGGCACCCCAGACCGTCACTGACTGTGGAAGTGACGTGCGGTGAGGTTCATGGTTGGTGAGGCACTGACTCCTTTAGTGTCAGATTTCCAAATATATAAACCAAAAAGGGTAGCTTATTCAATTGGCTACTGGTTATTTCATATATGAGATATATCTCATCAGCATTCTTCACAAAACACGCACACACGGTACATATTATCGATACGTAAAAGTAAGAAAATAACATGCATTTGCTCTACACCCTCAATGTGTTGGCCGTCGCAATTCTATAATTAATGCAACATAAATGAGAGTAAAGAGTGGTGTACAAAACCACAGAATTCAATTCTGACCTTTAGTGAAATATTCAGTTGTTTTTAAAACTTTTAATTCTGATACTTTAATCAATTTATTACAGATTGCTAAACAAAAAGTGTGAAAAGAAAAACAAAGAATATTTTATTTAAGGCCAAAATTTAGGTTTTAAATATTCTATTGTATTTTTCTTAGTCTAAGTTCTTTTTTTTTTTTTTTTTTTTTTTTAATAAGATTGAAATGAAGACTGTTTGTGGTCTTGCGCCTGTCCTTCACCACAAAAACCGCCGTTACTTTGGAAGGGCATAGCTTTGGTCTCAACATTCGTAGGGACGATATAACAGCATAACCTGCATGTAGGTACACTTTTTGCTGGGGACGGGACATTAATAAGACAAAGAGATTGGATGAAGGGGGCAAAGGGCCACATTTCTTATGTATATGAACCTAATTAATTAATAGGCAAAATGATCAATGCAAAATAAATCCTTATCTACTGATAACTTTTACGTGCATTGATTCAGATGATACACTGTTCGATTCAAACCTTTGTTTTCAAAAAATACTAAAGAAACATTTTGAAAACTTCCTGAATAAATGTCTGGTTTTTATTAGCAAACATAAACATAATGAGAATAATTCACTTAATAATGGTAGGGTCAATTCTATCCTTACAACATATGGAACTAGTGAAAGATCTAAATTCTCTATATAACTGAACATTATATCATGCAAAAAAGGTAAGGTTGCTTAAAGTTGGTGGGGACAATTTTAGCATCCTGAAAAGTTGGTAGTGTTATGTCCCTACCGTCCCTATGCAAACCTACGCCCTTTTTGTAAAAGTCCTCCTTATTTTTCTTTACTTTAAAAAATCTCTCCGCCTCAATGGAGAGGATTGCTTCAATTACATCGTTCTGTGTTCTATTTGACAAGCCAGAAAACACAGTGGATGTGTCCAAATGTCTAGCTAACCTTTCATCTTTCTCAGCAAAACCATGTAATCGTTGTACATATATGACACGTTTAGAAGAGCTTACACGCTCATCGTTACCTCGAAATGTTAACTCCTGTTTAGCTAGGATGCAGGATGCATTAATGAGGTCTTTCAAACTCTTTCGGTTTTCCTTTACCTTAGCATGTGGATGCTACCGTTGAGCTTCTGCTGTTCGTCAAAACCAAATCGATCCTTGAGCTTCCAAAAGTTTTTCAAGCAATCAAGCTTTGAATGTGAGTGGTCGAGAGCTCATGTTTGCTGAGGCTTCGTGGTAGTTTTTTAATGTCACAATATCTCGTGTTAGTCCAGACATTGGCACAAGTTGAGAAGAAAAGGCAGGGAAAGCAGCAAAGACGATTTTTCGAAGGACAGCCACATAGCCAGTCCTTACGGGTGTACCAGTCCGTTTGAAAAGCGCGAGTTATCTTCTGTCCCGTAGTTTGAAGCAAACCTTTTAGCTCCGGTGTTGTGTTAATCGCGTCCACTTTTAACGGAAAGTCCAGTTTCACGTACGCCCTCTTTCAGTGCGGCAGAGTACTATCTGCCGCAACCTGTGCCTTTTCACTGCGGTTTTATTTCCCATCAGCAAAACTAAATATGTCGCTAACAAACATTAAACTTTAAGGGTTAAAGACATTAGCCAGACTGTGGAAAATCAGGTCAAATAAACGCATCTGGAAACATTATAATGGCGACATGCAGATGTACGGCAACCAGCACGCTCCAATTCCATGTATCAACCCAGTTTGTTATGGATTGCGCATTCAGAGGTGAGGCTTTACTCGTTGCTGCCACACCTCTCGTTTCATTTCTTTATTTGAACAGGAAATAGGCAAATTCAGCGATTTTGACTATAAAAAATGTTTGAAATGAGTCATACATAAAGAGCAATGGACAAATATTAATATAAATTTGATGCTATAATTATTTTTTTGTCATGATGGCAGGTGAGGCACCTGCCTCCCCTGACCGCACGTCACTGGACTGTGGGTACTTGACTCTGGACTTCAGGCATTTTGGCATTTCCTTCTCTCCAGGCTTCCGCCAAACTCTGGCACCTTGATTTCCGAATGACATGCAAAATTTGCTTTCATCTGAAAAAAGTACTTTGGAGCACTTAGCAACAGTCAAGTACTGCTTCTTTGTAGCCCAGGTCAGGTGCTCCTGCTGCTGTTTCAGGTTCAAAAGTGGCTTGACCTGGGGAATGCGGCACCTGTAGCCCATTTCCAGCACACGCCTGTGTACAGTGGCTCTAAATGTTTCTACTCCAGACTTAGTCCCCTGTTTCTGCAGGTCCCCCAAGGTCTGGAATCGGCCCTTCTCCTAAATCTTTCTCAGGGTGTGGTCACCTCTTCTGGTTGTGCAGCGTTTCCTCCCACACTTTTTCCTTCCCACAGAGGTGCCTTGATACAGCACTCTGGGAACAGCGTATTCGCTCAGAAATTTCTTTCTGTGTCATAGCCTCTTGCTTGTGGCTGTCAACGATGGCCTTCTGGACAAAAGTCAGGACGGCAGTCTTGCCCATGATTGCGATTTTGAGTAATGAACTAAGGGTGGGAGTTTTTAAAAGCCTCAGGAATCTTTCGCAGGGGTTTTGAGTGAATTTGTTGATTCAGTAGCTTCTTTAGAGTACCTTTTCATGATATAGGGATTTTTGTTTTTTCTTGACTTTTTTTCCCAAAATCATCAATATTAAAACAATAAAAGGCTTGAACTACTTCAGTTGTGTGTAATGAATCTAAAATATATGAAAGTCTAATGCTTATCAGTACATTACAGAAAATATTGAACTTTATCACAATATTCTTATTTTATGAGAATGACCTGTATACTTGAAACTTAAAGCTATAGCTTTAAGCACATCCAAAACACTGGTAAGAGGGGGGGTGCAGGTTTGCCAGCACATGTCTCAAGAGCGACATGACCCAAACACTGTTACGATGCAGGCTTACGTACTACACGTACAATAAGAAAATGTCACGCATTGTGAACTTATGATAGAAAGTCAGACAAACAACGTCAGACAAACTCTGGCATTCGTCGTCGTTATGTTTTAGTTTCTCGAAACACGAAAAAATTGTCCGTCAACGAAATATTTTTGTCATCTTGTGATTTTGTTTCTTAGCTTCCCTCCTGCAGCAATGCCGCCGTAGCTGATAATTTGTTGTTTTCTTAGTGAATTTATACTGGGGTAAATCCCATGGTGGGCACACGGGGTTAAATTGTGGGCTGACAGAAGCCTGCCTATTGGCATATGCATAAAAAAATGGATATGATTGTCGGATCAAATCTTCTTGAAGGCATAATCACGCAGTCCAGCCTGCGTTTAAAATAGGGTTGTCAAAATTATCGCGTTAACGGGCGGTAATTATTTTTTTAAATTAATCAAGTTAAAATATTTGACGCGTAAACGCACATGCCCCGCTCAAACAGATTCACATGACAGCACAGTGTAATGTCCACTTGTTACTTGTGTTTTGTCGCCCTCTGTTGGCGCTTGGGTGCGACTGATTTTATGGGTTTCAGCACCATGAGCAGTGTGTAATTATTGACATCAACAATGGCGAGCTACTAGTTTATTTTTTTGATTGAAAATTTTACAAATTTTATTAAAACGAAAACATTAAGAGAGGTTTTATTGTAAAATTTCTATAATTTGTACTAACATTTATCTTTTAAGAACTACAAGTCTTTCTATCCATGGATTGCTTTAACAGAATGTTAATAATGTTAATGCCTCTTTTTCTTTAAAAAAGAGTATTAAAATTAGTGTTGCACTGATACATTTTTTTGCCTTCTGACACCGATGACAATGTTTAGTATTGGTCAATGTCGATACTGAACCAATACCACATTTTTTGATAAAATACGCAAAATGCTTTGGTCCGAAACTCCAGAATTACTTCATATTTTTTGTAGGGCTGTGAAAATTATCACGTTAACGGGCGGTAATTAATTTTTTTAATTAATCACGTTAAAATATTTGACGCAATTGCTCATTAATCTAAAAATTCAATTTCCCTTGGTTTTCCGATTTTTAATTTTTTTTTTTACTTTTTTAATGATACGATAAGCGCAATATACAGAGAAATTTAAAACCGAATATTAAAATTAGTGTTACACTGATACATTTTTTTGCCTTCCGATACCGATGACAATGTTTAGTATCGGTCAATGCCGATACTGAACCGATACCACATTTTTTGATGAAATACGCAAAATGCTTTGGTCCGAAACTCCAAAATTACGTAAAATTTTTTGTAGGGCTGTCAAAATTATCGCATTAACGGGCGGTAATTAATTTTTTTAATTGATCACGTTAAAATATATGACGCAATTGCTCATTAATCTAAAAATTCAATTTCCCTTGGTTTTCCGATTTTTAATTTTTTTTTTACTTTTTTAATGATACGATAAGCACAATATACAGAGAAATTTAAAAAAGAGTATTAAAATTAGTGTTGCACTGATACATTTTTTTGCCCTCCGACACCGATGACAATGTTTAGTATTGGTCAATGTCGATACTGAACCGATACCACATTTTTTGATAAAATACGCAAAGTGCTTTGGTCCGAAACTCCAAAATTACGTAATGTTTTTTGTAGGGCTGTCAAAATTATCGCGTTAACGGGAGGTAATAAATTTTTTAAATTAATCACGTTAAAATATTTGACGCAATTAACGCACATGCCCTGCTCAAACAGACTAAAATGACAGTACAGTGTAATTCCGCTTGATACTTGTTTTTTGGTGTTTGGCGCCCTATGCTGGCGTTTGGGTCCAACTGATTTTATGGGTTAGTACCATGAGTTAGCATGGTGTAATTATTGACATCAACAATGGCGAGCTACTTGTTTATTTTTTGATTGAAAATTTTACAAATTTTAATAAAATGAAAACATTAAGAGGGGTTTTAATATAAAATTTCTATAACTTGTACTAACATTTATCTTTTAAGAACTACAAGTCTTTCTATCCATGGATCGCTTCAAGAGAATGTTAATAATGTTAATGCCATCGTTTTGATTTATTGTTATAATAAACAAATACAGTACTTATGTACCGTATGTTGACTGTATGTATCCGTCTTGTGTCTTATCTTTCCATTCCAACAATAATTTAGAGAAAAATATGGCATATTTTATAGATGGTTTGAATTGCGATTAATTACGATTAATTTTTAAGCTGTAATCAACTCGATTAAAAATTTTAATCGTTTGACAGCCCTAGTTTAAATTGTTCATTTCTTCATAAATGTGTTTAGCTTAGGCGTTTATTGTTTTCGTTGTTGTTCTGTTGTTGTTGTCTTTTGTCCATTTGAGAGAATTAAAACACCAATAACAAGATTAGCCACAACAATTTTCTCTATATGCTCTCATCCATGTAAGGCAATTGGAGAACATTTTACTAATTTGTTCATTTTCACGATCTCCAGGCATCTGAGTGGCTTTGTCTGACCTGCCAGATCAAGAGAGCTGAAGCACCACCGATGAAAAAGCCAACGCCGTCCCCCTCCAAAATGCCATCCCCTGCCTCTTCAGGTTCACCCAGTAGGACACAAACTACATCAGCAGCCAAAAGTGAAGCACCAAAAGGCCAAGCAAGTCCTAAACACGTCAATGTAGACTCCCGGAAACAACAACTGGAGAAAAACAGTCCGGCAGCAGCCAGTCAACCGGAATCTGGAGGCCTGTTCGGGTTCGGTGCTTCTAAAACGGCAAAACCTGAGGAATCAGTGACTGGGAAAATGTTCGGATTCGGTTCATCCATTTTCAGCTCGGCATCCACCCTGATAACCTCGGCGGTTCAGGATGAGCCCAAAACTACCCCGCCGATTTCCCCTCAAGTGCAGAGCAAAAATGCCATTCAGGAGAAGAAACTACAACCGGAGCAGTCCAGGGTTCCTCCTGGTGGACGTACTCCATCGAGTCCTTCGAAATCACCCGCTAATGTTCCCAAAAAAGGCCAATCGTCTTGTCCTCTTTGTAAGATGGTGCTCAACGTGGGCTCCAAGGACCCTCCCAATTACAGCAGCTGCACTGAATGCAAGAGCATTGTCTGCAATCAATGTGGATTTAACCCGATGCCAAATGTTAAAGAGGTAAAGCAGACACATCAATGTTGTAGATAGCTAAAAGGTGGAAAAAGTATGGCCAAATAAGGCTTTTTTGTACAGCTAATCTTTTGATCAGCACCGTCATTTTTGGACGATGAACCGCATTTTTTTTCACTGATGGCTTATAGTCCAGTGCGTCATATTTGTGGATATTGACAGTCAAATGGGCTGCCTGTCTTTTAGTGTAAATACAGCTACATCTTATAATCCAGTGAGATAGACACGAACAAAAGCAGTTTTCTTGTTTTTTTTTTTAAAATAGTGTGCGGCTTCTTTTGAGGATGATCAATGTCCAATCCATTTGAACTGGGAGGTCTGGCAATGAAGAGTGAACAGGAAGTGACCGTTTATAGTGGTATCAAAAAGTATCTGAACCTTATGGAATTTCTCACATTTCTGCATAAAATCACCATGAAATGTGATCTGATCTTTGTCAAAATCACACAAATGTAAAAACAGTGTTGGCTTTAACTAAAACCACCCAAACATGTATAGGTTTTCATATTCAATGTCGATAGCATGCAAACAATGACAGAATGGGGAAAAATAAGTAAGTGAACCCGTTGCCTAACGAGATTTAAAGAGCAATTGAAACCAATCTTTGCCAAACAATTTAAGTCAGATGTGTTCCCAATCATTGATTAGTGGTTTAAAGCTGCCCTGCCCACTATAAAACACACACCTGGTAAGAATTGTCTTGATGAGAAGCATTGTCTGAGGTGCATCATGGCTCGGTCAAAAGAGCTTTCTTAAGACCTGCGATAAAGGATTGTTGATTTGTATAAAGCTGGGAAAGGATACAAAACCATCTCTAAAAGTCTGGATGTTCATCAATCAAACCAAAACCAGTCAAGAAAACCAACCAAGAAAACAAATGTCATTCCATGTGTGTAACATTTTTAAAAAGTACTGCTTATTGAGCCTTGAGAATTTTAAAATTTTTAAAACTGCCTGTCTAATGTACAAGGTGTTACATGGATTTGCCCCACCTCCCATGTCGGAGTTTCTTAAAAAAAAAAAGGGCTCACAGAGGTCTCGGGACCAGGGCCTCCTCTAGAGGGGACTGTGAGGTTCCAATCAGAAAAACAGCCTTCGGTCACAATTCTCTCTCTGTAAAGGCCAGTAAAATCTGGAACAGTTTACCACTCGCCATCAGGCAACGTCCCACAATACGAACTTTCAAAACTCAGCTCAAGCAGTGGTTGAAAACAAATCAGTCTTGCACTCACTGACTTTTAAGTTCTTAGTAACATATTGTATTGTGTTGTTTTATTGTAATCTTTTGTTATTTCTTTTCTTTTTGTATCTTTGTGTCACCTGTTTAGGGACTACAGATGTAAATTAGCATATTCTTGCTACAATCTGGCATATTTACATCTTTTTAGATGTTCATCAATGTGCACTGTCCCTATTAAATAAATAAATAAATTTTTTAAAAAACGATAGTCAGCGAAGTTGTCCACAAATGATGAGAGTTTGGCACTGTTGCTTCGCTCCCAAGGAGTGGCCGTCCACCTAAGATGACGCCAAGAGTTCAGTGCAGAATACTCACAGAGGTAAAAAAAGAACACTTGAGTGTTTGCTAAACACTGACAAAAATCACTGGCACAGTCCAATATCTCTGCAAACATCAACTATATGTCAAACTATGGCCAAGAATGGTGTTCATGGGAGGACTCCACGGAGAAAGCCAAAAAAATAATAATAACTAGGCCTGCAAGCAGGACTGAACGGGCCCTCGCAATCTAGCGTAACTCGGACGTCACGCAACTCGGACAGTGTGCAGGTCAGGGTGGTGGCAGATCGCCCTCTCTAATCATCTCATTAGAACCTAACATGCTCGAAAGTCGCCTCTTTACATTCACACACCTAAGAGATAAAAATCCCTATTGGAGAGAGTACTACAAAAAAGCATCGAATAAAGGGTCATCACGGCAACAGACATGTGGACATGGGCCGTAAAATAAGTATTTCAAAAGGTCTTGAAACTACAATGACCAACCTGAAAAGAACTGGACATATATTAGAAAAATGAGTGACTTTCTATTGCCACTAGTTGGCGCTGTAGGGTTGATGCAAATGACCCCTATAGGACCCTTCAGAGTATGACTCAAAAAGCACGAGATGTTTGGCACAAATATGTTGTAGAAGTTATGACTGTTCAAAACTTGTGGTGAGACAAAATGACTTCAGTCATTTTCACTTCTCCTGTTGGACTCTTCTGCTTCAACCAAACCTAAGTATTTTTCATCAGGCACCTGAACACATGTCTTGTGGCTCCCCTGATGCAGGTTTCAGGTGAATATATTTTTTTCCTTGGAGGAGGAGCCTGTTTAGTAAAAAAAAAAAAGGCATTTCCTGTTCCCACTAGGGGGCGCTACGCCTAATGGGTAATGTTTCAATGCACTCGTGTTAAGGGTGGGATCCCGCACATACATGCCAGATATGAAAAAGATTGAACGTTGTGTCAAGGAGCTATTAGTCTTTTATTGAATTTGTCATTTTGCCAAAAAAAAATGGCCGACTTTGGCACCACGCCCAGGTCAGACCCATGAATGAAAACGCACCATTTTGAAAATTTTAGCTCTCCTATGTCTCCTGAATAGTCTGACCAAAGATGATCCAACTAACTCCCTCTGTGACAAGGTCTCAAATGTGCACCCTGTTAATTGATAAAAATTTCACATTCGATCCAAAATACCCGATTTCCTGTTGGGTTTGGAATATGGGTTCAAGTGACTTTTTGGAGCAGTTTTGCACAAGGTATCGACTCCCCAAATTTCATTGCTCTACGTTAAAAAAACCTCATAGGAAACGCCTTTTTGAAAAATTCAAGGTGGCGCCACTGAGCTATTTTGTTACATTTTTTTGTAACGTTGCAAGATTATCCAAATCCATGCAAAGCCGCATGTATGTGCAAAATTTGGTGAGTTTTCGTGCATGTTCAGGCCTCCAAATGTAAACTATACTACAAATGGATAAAAATTTCACATTCGATCCAAAATACCCAATTTTCTGTTTGATTTGGAAAATGGGTGCAAGAGACTTTTTGGAAGTTTTGCATAAGGTATGGACTCCCCAAATTTTATTGTTCTACGTTGAAAAAACCCAATAGGAAAGGCCTGTTTTAAAACCTCTTTCTGTCGCCACTAGTTGGCACTGTAGAGTTGATGCAAATGACCCTTACAAGACCCTTCAGGGTATGACTCTCGACAAGCACGGGAAGTTTGGCACAGAAATGTATAATAAAAAAAAAAACAAACAAAAAAACGTTTTTTGCTCATTTAATGTTCACAAAAAGGCCCAGCCACAGTGGTCTTGGCAAAATATATTGTGGACTGATGAAACCAAAGTTGAATTGTTTGGGAGTAACACACAATGTCATGTGTGGAGGAAAAATGGAACAGCTTGCCAACATCGACACCATTTCCCCACCCAGAAGCATGGTGGAGGCATCATGATTTGGGGCTGTTTTGCTGCCTCAGGGCCTGGACATCTTGCAATCCTTAATTGAAGATTAGCTTCAACTGTCTGTCAGACAGTTGAATCTAAAAAGAGGATGGATTTTGCAAAAAGATAATGATTCAAAAAACAAGTAAATCAACTTGAGTATGGTTTCAGAAGAACAAAATACACATTCTGGAGTGGCCAAGTCAAAGTCCAGACTAGAACCCCATTAAGTGGGTGCACAAAATATTAAATGTGATGGTTCACTAACTTATTTTTCCCCCTTCTGTCATTGTTTTCATACTAACCTCATTAAAATATGAAAACCTATAAATGTCTGGGTGGTTTTAGTTAAAGCAGACACTGTTTTTTTCATCCGTGTGATTTTGACAAAGATCAGATCACATTTGGTGATTTTACGCAGAAATGTGAGAAATTCCAAAAGGTTCAGATACTTTTTCATACCACTGTAACATCATAAAACAGGGGTCAGCAACCCTGGTCCTTGAGTGCCACTATCCAGCTTGTTTTCTATGTCTCCTTCCTTTAACACACCTGAATCAAATCATCATGATCGTTATCAGGCTCCTGCAGAGGTTGCCGATGAACTGATCATTAGATTCAGGAGTGTCAAAGGAGGGAGACATGGAAAACAAGCTGGACAGTGGCACTCGAGGACCAGGGTTGCTGACCCCTGTCCTAAAATAAACAGTAAGTTACCCTGAAATGCCTTAAAGGGATTCACGGATCAAAAGACGTAGTTTTTAAAAGATAAACGTTATAATGAGTTAAAATAGTTTGGTATTAAAACCCCTTTTGATGGTTTCGTTTTTATACAATTTGTAAAATTACTTTAACTAGTAGGTCGCCATTGTTGTTGACGTCACAGGGCAGTGACGTCACATGGTTACGCTGCCGGCCTTCAGAGTATGACTCTAGCGACATAAACATGACACTTTGAATTTGAACCCGGGAGGAACATTAACGAGCATGACAGCACTGTCGATATTTCACAAAACGAGCAGCAAAAGGAACAGGAAAGACGGGATGAGACGTGACGAGAGTAAGGAAAAAAACGGTGTTCTGCCAAAATTTGCTATATCGGCGAAACGTCCAACAAGAGGCGATTTTGACACCCAAAGTACTACCGTGTGCTTTCAGCTTGTTTTGTTTAGATGCATACAGACAGAACATACAAAAGATGCCTTAAGAAAAATACTTAAACATAGTAATATCAAAAAAGGTGGATTTAAATATGCTACGTGACTAATGTGGTCAACAGATCACAAATCTGCTTTAAAGCTACCACAAGAAAACACTATGCTTAAATATATGAGAGGGAAACACATGCAAAAAGTATTTCGAGGTAATGAAAAGGTAACAAAAGACTCAAAAACACAAATAGTAAGTACTCGCCGCTTTTAACCGATGAGCGCATGTGTTGGATGTCTCGCCGTGTAAAAGGAATTGCAGTACACCGGTAGTATATGGCAGAAAACACTCAGGTGATTTGAAGCTCTGAGACCCCCTAATTTGGCCCAATTTCAAAATTGTCTGATATGGAAAGCTTAAAATCTCAATTTTCCAGGGGAAGAAAACTTTTGAACAGGAGGGCATTTAAATAAAATAAAAAAATATAAACCGCAAAAGCCTAACTGGAGGTGAGAGCATGAGAGAGCAGAATTAAAGACGCCACAATTTTAATGAGATATTATCGCGTGCTTACCTTGTTTCGATCCGAAAACTCCATATAGCATGTATCACCAAGTGTCAAGACACAGATGTGAATAGCCACAGCCGGATTTTGGGGGGATTTTATGGGTGAAACATAGTCATATAACATGAGTCACGATGCAGAAATCGCAGACATCAAGGAGTGGTTGAGATGTTCTTTTTCATATATTTACCCTTATAAACGTTTTTTTCTTTTTTTTTTCTTCCAATTTTGGTCAGATCGATTATTTATCATGTAACATATCGGAGAAAATGCGACAGTGACAAAAAAAAAAATTAAGCGACAGTTATGCGGTAGATATCCGTGACTCACTTACAGACACCATTTTTTTCATTGTGACGTAATTTATTTGAAATTTTAAAATATACGAGTGAATAATATTTTGAAGTTGTTTTTTTTTTCAACGAAATATTAGACATGAATTAATGGTTCTAAGCTAAAAATGAAGGACATTTTGAAGAATACATTGAATTGCTTACCTTCTTTTTATGGCTAGGTTGAAACAAAAGCGGTTGTAAACGGGGATTCCCAGGGTAAAACTGACAAATTAAAAATAGTTTTAACCCTTATTACGCCATGAATCTGCTATGGCAGTGTATAGACATATTGTTCTATCAAACACAACAGTTCTTTTGGCTTAAAGTGCCTGTGATACAAAAAAAGCATGTTTATTTCATAATACATGCGGTATTTTATGCTCCTGAATGATATGAACCGCTTGGATGTGTGTGGAAGCGATCACTATATCTATTTAGTTTTTTTAATCTCGCGCCATGAAAACGAGTGACTTCCGGCTTCGGTCTTGCATTGAGTAGGAGGGCGCTGTGACGTGTACGGGAGAAGGAGTCCTCTTCACTTTACAGCCGTACTGTTGTATGAGAAGGACTAAGGATTCACCTGATTTTGCGGATTAATTTGTTTATTTTTCACATCACGCCAGCCAAACGGCTGCAGAAAAATCTTGCTTTATGAGGGAGAGGCGTGTGAGCCTTTTTGGGGTTTCAAAAGGTTCCCATTCACCGGTGGATATTGGCCAAAACGAGCCCTACTACTGTGGGATCATTGGACTTACGAGGAAGTGAGTAAACATCGTCTTTTGTTTGGTTTTTGTTTTGTCTTCCCCGGGCGGTTTGCCGACGGGGGAAGACAATCGACAACCCAGTCGTCATGTCAAATGACCCGGGCTAGTTATGTGTGATTTTCCGCGTCGAAAACTTTGAAACATCACTCGGTTCGGGTTAGCATGTCGGCTAGCTGTCACGCCTCTTGGTTTGTTTACATTCTCCGAAGCCGGGGAAGGGAAATGACTGAAGCCCGATTTAGGTGTCATAACATATCGTTCAGGAGGTGCGACAGTAAAGGTGAAGTCACCAGTTTTGACCATTATGGAGTCATTTTGCCACGTCGTCCTGAATAAGTGCATTTTTATGATTTCATATTCCATTTAGCACAAGACCGTGTTATTTGTCACGACCATTCCATTTATTTAGCAATTGGGGAAAAATACTTGGATAAAAAGAATATCCTGTAAAAATATTGAAGTAGAGAGACTGAAACAATGACATTTTGCGGCTCTCTTCGTCGCGTTTTCCTCGTTGTGAATAATTCCCCCTCGACGGGCTGACTAGTCCTTCTCAAGCCATTTATTTAGCTATTAGGGAAAAATACTTGGATAAAAAAATATCCTGTAAAAATATTGGAGTAGAGAGACTGAAAAAATGACATTTTGTGGCTCTCTTCGTCGCGTTTTCCTATAATTCCCCCTCAATGGGCTGAATAGTAAAACCGATAAGCCCATTCTCCCGCTGACGTCATCCACCTGTTGGGGACGCTAGAGCCCTGTAATGGTAGGCGTGGCTAACCGGCAGATTAAAAGACTAATTTCTCGTCATCTGCGTGTTGCTAAATTGTTGTATATAGTCGAATCGTCTCAAAATATGCTTCTAATTCACATAATAATGCTATTTAAGACTTTTTTTCTCCTGTCGTATGCTCTTTAAAATACAGCAGTTTATTTTAAAGAGGGGTGCAAGAGCAGAAACTGCTTTTTCCATCTTGTCTGTGTTTTCCGCCATTTGTCGAGTGGCAGTGACAATCTACGTCATTACCCTGAGCGTCCATAAAACATGGCGCCCTCCATAGGCCAAAACTTGTGTTTCTAATAACACTGTTTAGTAAAAGAGAACAATTGTGCTTTATTCGAGCCTACGAGTCTTTAAAAACCAACGTAAAGTGACCCAAATAGAACAGGAAGTGACCTGGTAATATCCCAAAATTTACAGGAAGTGACCCAAAGTGAACAGGGAGTGACCTGTAATGCCTCAAAATTGAGTCATTGCCTGCCACTGACGGCACTAGATATCCGATCCATTAGTACAAATGGATTGGACATCTACGTGTGAGAAACCCATTTAAATTCACAGCAGATTTTCAATTAAAATAAAAACAATCATAGACATATTGCACATTTAACCTCATATTCAAACGAACTGATGTGCTTCTCAAAATCAATTTTACCCTTAAGCACAAGATTCTTCTTAGAACTTATATGGCGACACTATTTACAAACAAGTTACTTTTTTTTTCGCAGTCAGTGAGTTAAGTCTGCTTATTTTAACAGTTGCTATAAAGTGTCTGTTTTCCAGTCATATTAGTAATGTACTCAACAACCGTGTACCTCTTTGCTCTGACATCGCTTTAAGGGGATTACTGAGTGGCCAAACACAACATCATTATCATTCTGCAGTGTCATTGATGACTAAGGTTTAATTCCAGTTCAACGTTAATCTTTGATAATAACCTCTCTTTAACTCCGCTCAGACAAAGACATCAGATGTTTGTCTGCATTCTAAAAATACGCATCCACACCTCGCAGGCTCGTAGGACAGAGCGCCCACTGAAGTAAATGGATAAGGCATCTTACTGGCAGTCTGAAGCACAAAGGATCTGACACTCGACTCTGTAATTCAATGCACGATGTGCGGTTCGTAAGGACGAGCTTGCCAACGACACCCCAAGGCCTCTGCTTCGCCCTGGATCCTTGATGCGCATGGTCACATCGTGCTATAAAAACTACTCTTTGCAAAAATTACTTTACAAATCCAATAATCGACTAGTTCTTAGCTCAATTGCATCTCGCAGAATCAAATTAAATGTTTGTTGTCTTGCAAGTGAGACGCCTACTCATTGTGCTCCAGGACTAAAATTGTGTTTTGTTTGGAATTTGATTGCTTTCAATTTAATTTTAAACATAATAGCCTTTTTTAAATTGTTGGTTAAGTGCAGTCTGCCCCGGTTCAATATCATGTAAATGTTCCTAAAATATTCTAATTAATTTTTAACCAATTTTTGGTGGGGTACAAGGCAAGGTTGTATGCACCGCTAGTCAGAGGTAGGTAGTTACGCTAAAGGGACATCGACTGAAATAAAATCAATTTAAGCAATCTGGTGTGCATCAGATTGTTTCTCGTGCGCACCAGAAACTATCTGGTAAACATTAGCATTATATAACATTCAAGCAAGTTATCCAATTGTTCCATTGTTGCAACTGGCTAACTTGCATAGCAAAGGTCCGCTAGCTTAAATGCTATATAATGCTAATGTTTACAACAATTGGCTAACTTGCATAGCAAAGGTCCGCTAGCTTAAATGCTATATAATGCTAATATTTACAACATTGTCGTACCGCAAGCAACACGTCACTTCCATTCATTAATATTCATGACATTAGCTACTGTTGCTAAGTAGGGACAAACCACCGTTTGTCCCTAATAGGAAATGAATGGAAATCGTGTACGAAGGAGATGTTTACTGGGCTAAACCTACCAATTCTCTCCGAAAATGATGTACCTGGTGCCAAATTCAGTGGCAAAGATGTGGAAGAACGTAAAAATGTTCAGTTAAAGAGATGACTTGAGTGTTGAAGGCTGAAAAAGACGGAAAAAAAAAACGAGCCGACCTAAGCTAAGCTTAGGGTGACCAAACGTCCTCTTTTGCCCGGACAAGTCCTACTTTCACCTACTATCCTCGTGGTCCGGGCGGGTTTTATAAATTCATAAAAATGTCCGGTTTTTATGATTTTTCACGGGACCAATTTGAAGAGAATCCCTCTGGCCGCTGGGTGGCAGCCCCTGCCTGCGATGACATGACTCCTAATAGTAGGGAGGGAAGGAGTAGTTCTTGTTTTTGTTGGCAGTTTACCCCTATCATGAGGCATTACCGCCATCTACTGGATTGACGATTTGGCCACAACGCCTGCCCAGTTATTAAGTTTTTTACGATAAATACGTATATAATGGCAACTGTTGACTTCTGTCGGAGCTTTGACTGTAAAATCCCGTTTGGTATCGCATCGTTGTGCTGCCGATGATTGTAAACTTTTATAGCAAAGTTTGATTTTTGCCTCAGCTAGCTATCAGTAAGCTAAACCGCGCTAGGCATTATGGGAAACGTAGTTTTTAACTGCTATATTTGGAAACATGCTGGTTGAATAGTTTGTCAGTTTATTTCGGTTTTTGTTTGTGTGCAATCTAGAACATTGAATGAGAATATCAATTGAATGGGAATAACAATTTGTTAAGGACAATTGTCATGATAGTAATTTATAAAAATGTTTACTTGGCACATAACCTACTCTGTGTATGTGTATTGACTGGACGACATTTCTATGGATCTGCATTATGTTTTATACGTATACATATATACTGTATACATTTATATATATATATATATATTTGTTTTTTTAAAATCATTATTTATTTATTTATTTATATTTTTTTCAAACTGCATTTTTCCATCCAGAGTGAGGGGGCACACTTTAAATATATTAAGTGATGTAGGCCTCTTGGAGTGAACTTCGAGTAAAATTCAAGTATCTTGAGGCCGGGCTGAGTGTCCTCTTTTTTGTAAATCAAAATATGGTCACCCTAGCATAGCTTATTTATCGGCGCGACAGTCAATTACATTCTCCTGTTTCAACAAGCTATCCTTTACCATCAGCCCTGTCTTTCTTATATATCCTCTGGTTGTCCTACGTCTCTTACCATTCTTGGGGGTAATTTAGTTAGCTTTGTGTAGCGATCGCAAATGCTACTCAGTGACAGCCAACAAACACTTTTAATTTTTTCATTGATAACAAATCCTAATTCTATAATTAATTTACACTTCCGCCTTACTAAAGTTGTTTATATATATGTAATATAAACATATATATATATATATATATTTGTAATTCTTTTCAGGTCATTCATTGTCAGGCAGAAGCAGTACGGCACGTTACGCTAAAAAAAAAAAAAAAAAAAAAAAAAAAAGACCATGCCAACCCAAAAAAATGTTTACTGCATATGAAATGTGAATGGATTCACCGAGCTGGTGTCCGCGCAAGTTGAGTCGGTCTTCACATTTTTTTCCTGCCGAGTTTTTGGTTTCCGGAAACGTATGAAGATAACATCCTTCATGTGTCGTAATGTCTAGAGTCGTTTCTACAAGTTCCAAAAAAAGCAATGCGTGATCAGCATGTTCGTCTTTGAAAGATTACCGGAGAAAAGTAGCACAAATTACGTTGTGTCTATGCGAGGGCGTGTCTATAATGTCCCACTTCGGCTTTACTTCCGCTTTACGATGCGACGTCACGGTCTAAAAATAGCATGCGTGCGGTACGCCATCGGCTAACTTGCATTGCAAAAGTCCACTAGCTTAAATACTAAATTGTAGTGACCACTACCTCTTAACTGGTGTCGGGATCACCAGTTTAGCGGATGATGTTGTTAAGTCTCGAAGCTCGCTGAGTAAAGTTCGTGTTGCCGTGTCCGGCCGCTCATGACTCTCTAGACTCTCTTGTGACTCTGTAGTATCTAAGGTGTCTGTGCCAGAAACGCGCACGGCAAAAAATAGTTTCCCCTCAGGAACACAACATGCCCCACCCAAGTTCCCGAGGTGAATTCTGTTAAGAGGTAGTGGTCACTACAATATAACGCTAATTTACCATATAGTTTCTGGTGCTCACCAGATTGCTTAAATTTATTTTATTTCTGTCGATGTCCTTTTAGGGGCTCCGTAGTACTACATATAAGATTTTATTTTTGCCAGAGATTCCGAGAGGTGCTCTTCCAGTTACACGAATGAGATATTGTAACAATAATTATATTACTCCATGATAAAATTCAGACATAACAGTACAGTCATATGTCCACACACAAGCTTGCTGTCGGAAGTGTCACATCTTCACTCGGCTGCGCTCGTCCTCATATGTGCGTAGGTGGGATGGGCGGTGTGTAAATGCTCTCGTGTGCGGAAGTACAACCTGCTCTTCGCTTCCTGCGCCAAAATAAAAGCATTCTTCACAAAAGTCAACATTTAAAGAAAAAAAAACGACGAGACAGGCGTCGTAAATTCGAAATCATGTAGTCGGGTACGTCGTAACCGGGGGACTACCTGTAGTTAGGTTCGCATTTCTTCAGGAAACTCTGGTATCCAGCTTACCTGCTAGCCGAATAATGACATGAATCCAATTGAACTGAACTGAGATGCTTGGTAGAAACTAAGCTTGAGAACGATAAACCGATACGACCGGAGATCCGGTTTTACAGGTGAGAGATACAGCTGTATCGATAGTAAAGTTACCATTCGACAGTAATTAGCCATTAAGTTCAATCCATTGCTTAATATAATAATAATTTAGCTTTTACCTCACATGCTGCGCTTGTGTCATTCACCACACAGCCCACTTAGATTGTGACCGCCGTCGTGGTTGCCTCAACTTCCCATTCATTTCAGCAGAACCGCTAGTAGTCGCCGTCATTACCCAATCATCACGGGCGTGTCATAACAACGCGAGAGCTAACAAAACCACTGTTACTCACGCTCCGTAGCGTTTTCTTCACAACCCAAAACGAAACTAGTAGTGGCAACGAAGCAACATGCTAAAACAATGGACAGTTTTCGCACCAAGCCAGCGTCGTGCAGCGATTGATTTTCAACGTACCCAGGAAAACAAAAGGCAGCCAGATCTGTTCGCATGGGACAGAGCGAGTGTGAAGCGGTACAGAGATCGTGAGTTTTTAACCCTGAAAAATAACTCACTACAATGGTGGAAAGGGCAGCGCAACCCTCTGGAGATTTTGTTTCCACGAAACACAGTCTACTTAAACATGAACATGTGGATCAGTTGATCTTCCTCAAGAAAAATCTGCCCTTCAAAAGAGATGTAGACAGTGATGAGGAATAAAAAAAAATGTGGAAGCACAGGTATAAGTGAATGACTTTGCTGTGTATAAGGTTAAAGTAATGATTTTAGACCTGTCTGTCTAAAATGCCATGTTTTTATTCCCCCAGTTATACCAGTGGTAAAGCATAATTTGTTATGTATTTATGATAACACTAACAGGTTTAATTCTTTTTTTCAAGAGCTGCTGCATATAATATTTTTTGCTTGTAAGACGCTTATGTTGAAAGTTTGCACTTAAATTACTTACCTATTGTGTTCAAAACACCAGAATATACAGTAATGAAATTACTGCACTTTATTGTTGTCTGTCACTGGAGTTTTATTGTACTATCAATCCCATCCAACAAAATGACGGTCATATAGTAAGCCTTATTTTTTTTCTCATAAAAAAATTAAACATAGCCTTGGTATGAAATTTTGTTAATTCTGCTATTAAAAATGTGGTCTTTTTTATATTTTTAAAATACTGTACGGACACACACAACATATGTTTACTATCGTATCGTTTTCACTCTGTATCGAACCGTATCGTTTTTAAACTGTATCGAATCGTATCGAATCGCTCGGCCTAAAAAATGTATACTTTTTTAATCGAATCGTAACCTGTGTATCTACATACATATCGAATCGGCTTCACGCCAGAGATTCCCAACCCTAGTAGAAACGTAGCTCAAATCACAAAATCAATTATCTTATTTTCTGTCTTATTTAAGGGCAAGGAGTGGCTTTGTCTGAACTGCCAGGTAAAACGTGCGACAAGTGGACTCGACCCTCCCAAAGACACCCCGTTGGCCAGTTCTCCAGCAAAAACGACCCCTGCTCAGCCTCCTCTTCACAAGACTCCTGCGCAAGGCTCTCCTCACCGAACTCCAGGAGCACAGCCGTCCAACGTTGAAGCTGTTAAAGCACAAGACAGTCAGAAACAGGTAGCCCCAGCTCCTGCTCAGAAAGCACAGCAGGACAGCGTGAAGGCAGATCAGCAGAAAAAAACAGAGCCATCGCAAAAGCCAGGCAATGCCACTGAAGCTCCACATCAAGAGTCAGGTGGATTCTTTGGTTTCGGCAGTCCTAAAAAGCAGCCCGATGCTACTAAGCCTGCCGAGTCAGTGACAGGGAAGATGTTTGGATTTGGTTCATCCATATTCAGCTCTGCGTCCACTTTGATCTCTTCTGCTGTGCAAGATGAACCCAAACCAGCAGCACCGGCCTCTCCCAGGATGTCGATTTCAAAAGACTCTCCGTCGACGAACAAACCAGAAAAGAAAACAGAACAAAGCCAACAGCTGAAAGGAGATAAACTTATATCAGAGCCAATCAAGAAAGTCACTGCTCCTCCACTTGATTCCAAACCTGCTCAGTCATCATGCCCTGTCTGTAAATCACAGCTCAATGTCGGCTCGAAAGATCCCCCCAACTTCAACACCTGTACAGAGTGTAAAAACACGGTCTGCAATCAATGTGGATTTAGCCTCGTGCCAAATGTAAAGGAGGTAAGAAGACTTATTTGTAGAATTGTCCGATAATGAATGTTTTAATCGATATCCCGATGTTGTCGACTCCAAAATCCAACACCGATATCAAACTGATACGGATTTATACGGTCGTGGATTTCACGTATTATTGCTAATTGCATTGGGATCCTCCACTGGATGCTTTAATAATGATAAATGTAAAAACTTCAAGGTTTTCCAAATGAAGATTCAAATACAAATTCAACTTTATTGTTACTACAAATGCAGTTTGCATCTAACCAGACATGCAAAAAAGCAGCAAGTACAGATACAACTGTGAATGAAACAAACATTCTGTGAAAAATAAAAAAACAATTTCAACTGAAGTTATATTTAAAAAACAAATTGTCAAAATAATGTCCCATATAAATAAAAAATTTTAAAAAATGAAAAAAAAAGAAATTGAATGAGCCAAAATGTCCGTAATTAAATAAACACAAATAAATCATGTTTACTCAAGCTAGCCCAAGAGTCATTAGGGGGCGACCAAAGCATTACAAATACGCTGGCAATCATTGGACATGGCAATGCAATGACAATTCCCAAGATGCAGTTTGCTGGGTTTTTCCACAGATTTTTAATTAAGTGTTTTATTACTTTTCTTAGTGACTACTTCTTTCTGGGGACGTAGTGGTTATATGGAATGAGTAATTCAGTATTTGAGATTTATTGTTCATTTTATCTGTAAACCATGAGTGATAAGGGTCTTTCCCTCAAATAACAAATGCCAAGCATCTTAGTTTGGAGACAAAGATGGAAAATGTAAACACTGCGGGGAGCATGAAACAATTGAACATGTTTTAATAGTGTGTGCGAAATATGGGGAGCAGAGGGCTCGGTTGAGAATATTGCTGGACCAGGCAAAAGAGACATTTGGGATGGGAAATGTTCTACAGGTAAAGACAGCCAATATTCAAAAATAGCTAGTAAAGTTTCTCAAGGACACAGGGCTGTTGGAAAGGATATAGGAAGAGGGTCATTTATTAGTATTTAATTTATCTTATTTTTTGGTTTGGGTTTTGTCTACACTCTGGGTGTGTTTCACTGGTTGTCAGGAGGGAATGCTTTTAGTCTGTAACTGCCTGATCTCGTACCAAACTGTCAACCTAGTAATGTCCACGGTACTGAGGGGTAAACTGCCAATAAACAAAGAAGAAGAAGAAGAAGAAGTTTGGCGACAACTAGGGGTTACTCTAAGCAAAGCTGCTGTGCTAAGCTGTGACCAGCCCATTCATATAGTAAGTTGGCAATAGCAATATTTTACAATGTCATTTTAAATCCTTCTATCAATCGGCAGATAGAACTGAGCTAAATATATTAAGTCATTCACTCCCAGCCATTTTCACCGGTGCAGCCCCTTTCGCTCCCGGCCGTTTTACTGGATTTTGACTGATTCTGCAAGGCCCACAGAAAATTCCGTTCTATTGCTATATAAACATGGAACCCACCAAAAGAAAGATTAGACTCTCTTCTTTCATCAGGAAAAATAGTTCATATCTTTTTCCATTCTTTAGAAATCAGCATTAGAAAATAGCTTAGTTTCAGCAATTTTCTAATTTCTGATGAAAAAACAGAGAAATTGAGCTCTTTGTAAAAGCATACATTTCAAACATAACTTTGACTTTAACATAGCTATTTTGTGCTTTTGTGACATCCTAAACTTCTGAATAATGTTTTCCTTCTACAAAATAACAAACAACAAGACAAATAGAGCTTTTGATAGCAAAGTAACAATTTATTTACACATAACTAAACTATTGAACTGAGAGATGACGCTGTTGTGGCAGCAACAGCCGGGGTAAACTTTTCCCTCATCGCCGCCTGTCTCATCAAGATGGATTTTTTTGAGTCTTTCTTTTGTGGTGACCACTGCCTCATGGCGGAGTTCGCCTGAGGAACTTGTGTGGGGCATGTTGTGTTCCTTGGGGGGGGGGGAGGGGGGGGACTTGTTTTGCCGTGCGCATTTTCGGCTGAATCGCGGGACACTTGAGGGTCGCGGGGGACGGGAGCAGCCAAGCACGGCGGCACGGGCTCTGCTCGGCGAGCAGCACAGACTCAACGGCATCTTCCGCTACACTGGTGGTCCCGGTCGTTCTGCTCGGTAGTCCAGTGCCTGGCATCCCGGGCGTCCTCCCGGTCGTCCTGCTCGGACTTCCCTCGCCTGGCATCCTGGACGTCCTCCTAGTCATCCATTCGGTCGTCTTCCGCCAGCGCCCCGGCCGTGTCGCCCAGCCGTTCGTTCCGTTGAATGCAAATGCGCTACTGCCCTCCAATGGCCAGTTTTATTGCTTTAAAATGCATTTTCAGCATTGAGCTTTGGAGTGAAGTTGCATCAGAACCTAGAGATGTCTCTTGTGAAAAAAAAGAAAAAGGCGCATAAATATGTTTTTGGGAAACTGAAACAATTAAAAATAGAACATATTTATACATTTTTTGGGAGCAAATGAGTTAAGCAACAGACAACTCTACTTATATGGTTCATTCATCACGTCATTTTTAACAAACACTATGTCTACTCTTTTATAGATAAAGGAGTGGCTATGCCTCAACTGCCAGATGCAACGAGCCCTCGGAGCATCCGACCCTCCGGGCACCCCCTTGATGAAACCGAAAGCCTCACCAAACAAAGCTCCTGCGTCCGTGACAGTCCCGAAGAAGGAAACACAGCAACAATCTCAAACAAAAGATGATTCGATAAGTGCGGAGTCTAAAATTAAGGAAATACCTGCAAAGCAATCTCCAAAGAAAGATGTTGTGAACCAAAAACCAGCTTCAGTTCCGAAAGCTCCATCCGAAAACCAGAAGAAAGGTCCTCAAAAGCAGCCAGAAGAAACAGTATCACCTGGGTTGAAGCAGATAAATGCCCCTTCAAAAACCCAAGAAGATCCCAGTGGTCCTAAACCCCAGTCTGAAACTGTCAAACCCACTGACTCTATAGGCGGTAAAATGTTCAGCCTAGGCTCCTCTATCTTCACTTCAGCTTCCACTTTAATGAACTCAGCCGGCCAGGATGAACCAAAAACAAATTCCCCGCATTCCCCCAAGATGCCTGCCACAAAGGTGACCAAGCCACCTCTTGCTCAGGAGAAAGAACCTGGAAAGAAAGACGAGCCCAAGTCATCCACACCACCTAAACCTCCAACAGATCATTCAAAGGATGAAACCATCCCCCAACCACTATCTAAAGAAAGCCAGTCTAATTGTCCTCTTTGTAAGGCGGAACTAAATTTTGGCTCAAAGGATCCTCCCAACTACAGCAAATGCACCGGATGCAAAAACACTGTTTGTAACCAGTGCGGATTTAGTCCAGTGCCAAACCTTTCAAAGGTAATACAAATTATTATT
The DNA here is from genome assembly GCF_030265065.1 of Corythoichthys intestinalis. NCBI lineage: Eukaryota > Metazoa > Chordata > Actinopteri > Syngnathiformes > Syngnathidae > Corythoichthys > Corythoichthys intestinalis. The sequence goes on along the minus strand of NC_080399.1, from coordinate 6,027,177 downwards.
GTGTTGATCATCATTGGTTTTTGCTTACACACCTGCCTCACAGACATGAAATCCAGTTGTGAGACCAGACCACCCTTGGTTGACTCATTCACTGTCATTGTCAGTTATAGATAGCCTGGCAAGTTAGCCTGATTTTCACCATGTATAACATACTTCTGAGGTAGATGGCATCTGCTGAATGCCTCACACCAGACTCTACGATAGGAAACAGTCTTTAGCCCCATTCAAAGATATCTGAACACCTTTTAAATCCCGGGATTTAAACAGGTGAATTTATGTGTGAAAGCAATTCCCCGGGTCCACAGACACTGACATTATGCGGACATTTACCAGGTCGCGTCCTAGTAAAATGTCCGGGACTTACGCGGGACACAGCATGTGTGAAAGCAGGCATTTAATTCCCGGGTCACAGCGCAAAGGCTGATGACGTAAGGTGGGCCAATCGTCATTTCCTTTCTTCGCAGTAAGACGAAAAGCGGGAAAAAACATCCCAATTATCAACATGGCAAACTGAAAATAGCTAAATTAAACTGTAAACATAACGAAATTAAATCGCTACTGGATCGTTGAGCCGAGGAAGAGACAGTCCATCGTCCATCTTTGGAAATGTGTGGTTTATTTTGTTGCGGATGCCGACCAAAAAGGACGTCATGTCCTGTCCCCTGTCATCCCTGCACAGAGAGCGCCGAGTTGCCACCACGTGACAAGTCTGAAAGTGTCCAACACGGGATATCTCCCCATTTCTGAACGCCATCACGTGGGAAAATCCAGCTTGAATTTACCCGGATATTAGTCTGAAAGGGGCTATAGTTTCCTTATGAGTGCCATTCAATAAATTTTGTCTATTGTTCCCTTCTGAGTTGGCATCATTCCTTTTTAAAAAAATTTCTCACCAATATAGTTTCTCCAGCTAGCCATTAGCCCCAATGCCACTCTTACCTGTTATGCATCACTAAACGAAATAATTGGCTACCAATTGACACCTACTGCAATGGAAAAGTATAGCATGAAAACCGGCCAGCGGACAGCACAAACACTTTGCATCGGAGGAGGTATTCATTGGTTTCAATTTCCACTTCATTCTAATCCAGACTGATGAATCATAACACGTCAGCAGGACTTTGTGACGCTTAGCAAAGAGCAGTGACATTCTGAGAGTTTTGGAAAGTTTTGTGTGTTCCAGTCTTTTTACCCCCCGGGTATATTCAACGAATGTAGAGTCTTGTTCGAAGCACGAGAACTTTGCCCAACTGTGCAAATAAAGTCTAACGTAGACCTACCTCCGCAAATGGACTTTTAGCATTTGTTCGCTTTTCATTAAAAATAACTGTGCATGACCATACACCATGTATTCTTAGATTTTTTCCCGCAAAATTGGCAGTTATCGCCATGATCGTTTGTGAACTCCAAACTGACTACATAGCTTGAGTGGCATTTCGTTTTCGTCACATCCGTGCTCCTAGGATTGGTTCTTTCAGATTCAGTCTGTGCTTGTTAGCCCCACCTTTAGCATTGATATTGAAATCCCAACCAAACCACAGAAGACCAGATTGACTTGCCATGCATCTTGTACAAGACGAAGGTCAGACTGGCTTGCCAGTAGACATCAAATCCATTTGAACTGGGATGGTTTCACTGTCATTGATAATGCTAAATATCCAATCCATTTTGACTGGGAGGGTTGGCAGCGATCCCCCTGTTAAATTGGATGACTTAAAAAATATACATGGATGTATAGATAGATACTTGTCATTGTTCCACAACCGTTCAGTATGAAATAAATGTAAATGCATTATTTTTTCATTTTAGGTAAAAGAATGGCTATGCTTGAACTGCCAGATGCAAAGAGCTCTGAATGCTTCTGAGCCTCCAATGAAACCTCCTAATGCAGTAACTAAAACCCCGCCATCGTCTATACCTCAGAAGACAACCGATTCGAAGGAGGTTGAATCAACCAAGAAGGATGCATTAAAATCTGACACGCTTCCAAAAATGCAGACTGCAGCAACTGATAAGGGGACGGATGGTTCTATACCAAGTACGCTACAGAAGGTCCAACCTGTGGCTGCAAAAGAACCAGATAATATCAAACAGGGTACACCGGTGGAACCTCAAAAGAAGGTTTCTGACAAACCATCTGACACACAAATCTCTCATTCTGTACAAAAACAAAGCAATGTCACTTCAAACGTCCACAAAGAACCATCCAAACAGTTGGGCACGAATGTCCCTAAAACTACTTCTGATGCCTCCAAGACAACAGACTCAATCTCTGGGAAGATGTTTGGCTTCGGTTCTTCCATTTTCAGCTCAGCATCCACGTTGATATCATCAGCTGTTCAGGAAGATTCTCGCACGACACCGCCAAATTCTCGTAAGATGTCCGCTCCAGTTCAGGTCTCCCCAAAGATTTCAGCTGGGCCCAAGGTTACTCCCAAAATTCCACTGACATCTTCTCCTGTAAAAGTGCCATCAAAGGAACCTGGAGGTTCTGCTCAAGAGGTCAAGGAAAAGCAGGATAAAGATTCATCACAACCACCAAATTTCACCAAAGCGTCCCACTCCCAAGAAACTTGTCCACTATGTAATATCAAGCTTAACATTGGCTCCAAGGAACCTCCAAATTACAGTATCTGCTCCGAGTGTAAGACCACTGTCTGTGACAAATGTGGATTTAACCCTATGCCCAATGCAGAGGTAACTAAATACACAATAATTTCTTAATGTATTTGCACTTTCTTGATCTAATTTTGTCTCTTTTCAGACAAAGGAATGGCTTTGCCTTACCTGTCAGATGAAAAGAGTGGTAAAAGCATCTGAGCAACCTGCTTCTCAAAACCAGAATCAAGCAGCACTCAGTAAAATTCCAGCTGCAGTCAAGTCAACAGACACCTCCAAACCAATTACTCCGTTAACTAAGGTGACTCCAAATGCCGCTGAAACCCAACAGGAGAAGCCAGCTTTGGTTAAACCAAACAAACCTGAAGCTTCCACTGCACCTGCTAAGTCGGTTAGCTCAGCTCCCGATGTGAAAACGCAACTGAAAAATGAGAAAACTGTTCCTGTGAAACCAACAGATCAGGCAAGCCAACCTGTGCAGAAGCAGACTAATGCCACTGCAGCAAAGCCGCAAGAGACTGGAGGATTTTTTGGCTTGGGTGGTACAAAACCTAAACCAGCTGCTGAGAAGCCTGCCGATTCCGTGTCGGAAAAGATGTTCGGATTTGGTTCTTCAATCTTCAGCTCGGCATCTACATTGATAACATCAGCTGTTCAGGATCCGCCAAAGACCTCTCCGTCAGCTTCTCCTAAAAAGTCCCCTGCAAATGATCTTAAACCTGATGCCCCAATGAAGCCTGAGGCACAGAAGAAGTCATCAGATTCAACACAGCAAGCAACAGTACCTCCACCAGGTCCCACTAGAAAAGATAGTGACACACCAACACATCCGCAGCTTGCTAAAGCTACCAAGTCTGCTGTCAAACCAGGTTCTACGTGTCCGTTATGTAAAGCTGAACTCCACCAAGACAACTCCAATAGCTGCACTGAATGCAAAAACACTGTATGTAATCAGTGTGGATTTAACCCAATGCCAAATGAAACAAAGGTAAAATTGTATACAGTTATAATGTTTTTGTGTGTGTCTTGTCTTTGCGGTTGCTTATTGATTTCAACTGCTGTGGCCTGCTCCTTGTCTATCCACCAATCGGCTTCCCCTCGTGTCACCTACTTGTTCTTCATTGCCTCATTACCCCGTGTCTGTTGTTTAGGCTTGTAGTTTTGGTTCTTTTCTTGTTGGGTAATTTTCAGTGTCAGCGTCCATGTCACATGTGTTACTGTGACACCGTCCTGCCTTGCTCCCAGTAAATTGGTTGGTACTCTTTACTTTGTACTTTTGCTTTACCTTTGTATTTTTGGTTTGTACATTGTTTTTGGTCACTTGAATTAATTTAACCTTTGGAGACCCGAGCTTTTTTTTTGGCAATTCAGTTTTCCTTCCTCTTTGCTATTTGAGATTAGTAAAACCTCCTAAAATTCATAACAAAATTTGTTTTTTTTATACAAGAAGCCAATATTTCTACTAAAAGATGTCCGCATACGAGGACGTTGGGTTTATCATTTATAATGTTCAATACATATAATGTTTAGCTCCAAACAGTAAATAGCAAAATTAGCAAGTGGATTCGGTAAAAAAAAAAAAAACATGTTTTTTTTTTTTTTTTTAATTATAATAATTTCTTAATCTTTTCTACGTTATTTGATCACACAAATTACCAAATTTGACACTTGAAACTAGGGATGTCCCAATCCAGGTTTTTGCACTTCCGATCGGATACCGATATTGTTTTGCACTTCCGATCCGATACCGATACTGGCCGATACCGATACCGACCTATCTGAGCATGTGTTAAAGTTTAAAGTTATTTAGCCTCCTTACTTAGTTGTCAGACTCATGTTGAAAAAGGTTTTAGTACTCTTGATAACAACTAGCCAGCTGAATTAGGTGAGTTTGAATAACACACAACGGTTGGTAACAAGAAACTGACCTGTTTATTCAGTGACAAACACAAAACATTATAAATAACAAACAAAAATGGCATAGTCGGTCAGTAAAACGTGCAAATAATATTGTAAACTGTCTTAAAAAAGCAAAACACACCAACGACCTCAGTGGAAAATCCCACAAATCCCCAAAACTATTAGATGCTTTTAATGTTTCGTGCATTAGTTACAAAAATTGTATAAAAAGCCTCTCAGGTTTAAATAAACGACTATTTCAATATCAAGTTAACATTTTAAAACAGTAAATAAAATACTCAAGTCCCCATTCTGCATCAGCAACTTTAAACTACATTCAATTCATTTAATTTTGCGAATCAACTGTTAAAGTTGTTAAAATTGCTCCCGTTATTCCATCATTTCCCTTCTGTCTACTTTTGACATGTGAAAGTTTTAAAACTGTTTTGAAGATAGATTCAAGTCAAGATTTTGCCGATTTAGGAGTATTTTAGATAAAAAGTTAATTAGGTTCGCTTGGATGGTTCACAACAGCCTACTAGGGAAGTCTCCTGCTTTAAGATGGCGGCTGTTTACTAACGCATCTGGTTTTCAATATTTCAATGTTGCTAACGCAGTCGAGTCTGTCGTGTAGCATCTGGTTCTATATACATATGATATCTATTATCTCCAGTAAAACGACGTTGATGTTACGTCAGCAGCAGTCAGGTATTCTTGTGTTTTTCATCCAGCAGCATGAGTTGAGCTAAAGCGGTGAGTTGAGCATTGGCATTACTCGGGTCTAAGACAAGTTATGTTTACTTTCGGGACGCAATGCGGTCAGTTTCTCATTGCGTCCCGAAGACCACGCTGTGTATTAGTTCCACTTTACTTGACATATTTCAATAATCGGAATTTGGATGTTTGTGAATCGTTCTCGAATCTTCCACTGCCGAATCGCGTGTTGGATGGTGCGTCTTTACTCACGTGAGATAATGGCTCATCATCCAGAATGAATTCTTCGGCAATGACTCTTGTTATTCCCTGGGCTTTGGGACTGTCGAGTGCCAGTTTGTCACCCATAGCAAAAGTTTCTGCCAGTGTTAGTTGCGTAGGACCTTTCTTTTTGTCTTCGGTTTTCTTAACATACTCCTCATATTGTTTATGGTGGTATTTCGCTAAATGCTTGATTAGGTTGGTTGTATTAAAACTTCTTACAGCTTTACCACGACTTTATTGTGGCATATGTTGCTCTCTGCCTCTTCGTCTTTGTCGTCCTTTAAGGTGAAATGATCCCAAACAGCTGACATTTTTACCGATAAAGCCTCTCGGTAAATTGAGAGACGGTAATGTAAATGTAGTGTGTTGAAGGTGTGCCGTAAAATGTGGACCGGATTTTAGGGAAACTGAAGCAAAAACTGGGTTGGATTATGTAAATCGGTGCGCTGGAAAACCCGGATCGGACTTTAAGAAAAAACTGGATCGGAAGTCTGGATTGGAATTTTTCCCGTGTTCCAATCCGATACCGATGCGCATTTTTTTGCCCATATCGGCGTCCGATCCGATCCAAATATCGGATCGGGACATCTCTACTTAAAACACTAGTTAGAACTATGAATCAAATAATCCAAAAATTAGCAAACTACTTCACCCAATCAAAATTGATAAATAATCCCAAAATCCTCAAATGAGTACACAAGTTTGCTAATGTTTTACTTTGCAGGTTTTACTAAATAGCATCATTTTTTATTCCACATCAAGCTAGAGATGTTATCTAAATATATTACTATTTTTTTCAGAAAACTTGGAGGTAAAGGTTACCGTTTCGAGTTTTCTTCTCTAAACAACTGGAGAAGCCTTGAACAGATTTTGATGCCATTTGTTCATTCTTTTAAATAGTTGTAAATTAGTATAGACACCAGTAAAGTGTGCTGAAACCGTCCCTCGATGTGCCCAAGTGGTCAAACGTTTAAAAAAAATGATGTCTAATGGGTCTCAGAAGCAGAAATCTTATGTCCTCGAATGAGTATGCAGGGTCCCAGGAGATTATACATTTTTGCATCGACACCCGTCTGCCTTGACTCCCCATTTCCGTACACTGGGGTCCACACCTTGTTCCTCGCTTGCTAGTCCCGCACCCTGGCAAGCAATTTTTGAATGTGTCTTGCTCTTTGCTAAACCCTGGGATTATACAGTACTTACTTACTCATGTAATTGGAATATTGTTACTTTTTATCAGGTTGCGGAGTGGCTGTGCCTCACCTGCCAGATGCAACGTGCTCTAGGTGAGGGCAAACATTCAGGAGTTGTGACTAAAAACTCTCAGCCTCCCACAAAAGTGACCACAGCTGAACCTGAAAAGAAAGCAGCTCCAACACCAATATCCCCTCAGAGACAACTAACAGCTGGGACAGCAAAGCCTGCTGTGGCCTTGGATGCTAGCAAGCCAGATGGTCCAAAGGCCAACACATCCTCTCCTATTAAAAAGACTCCACGGGACCTTCAAAATATACCAAGTCCCAGAACATCACCGGGTCAGATAAGGCAAGCTGAACGTAAGAAGAGCAATGCGTCTGAGTCAGGAGGATTCTTTGGTTTCGGCGGCAGTAAAGCCCAATCTGACGCTTCCAAGACAGCAGAGTCAGTCACCGGAAAAATGTTCGGTTTTGGATCATCCATTTTCAGCAGTGCCTCTACTTTGATCAACTCAACGCCACCGGTTTCTCCCAAGATGTCCCCCACAAAACAGAGTAAACCGCCTTCTGTCCAAAAGGAGGAACCGACAAAGCCGGAGAAAACTCAGCTAGCAGAAACATCTTCACCTGAACAGAGCAAAATGGAAAAATCTAAAAAAGATGTGCAGTCCACTTGTCCGCTTTGTAAAGTCGAAATCAATGTTGGGTCCAAAGATCTACCAAACTATGACACCTGCACCAACTGCAAGAGTACTGTCTGCAAGCAGTGTGGATTTAACCCTATGCCAAATGTATCAGAGGTGAGTAAAGCTTGCATTGAAATCAGAGACATTATCAATATTTTCTTAAAATCCCAGTACAATAGGAAGAAAAGGACATTTAACACGCACGTATTCCTTTTGTTGTGTTCTAGAAAAAGGAGTGGCTCTGTCTCACATGCCAAATGCAAAGAGCTCTCTCAGCAGCAGAAGCAGTGGAGCCTCCATTGATAAAACCTCAGCCATCGGCCAAGAAAGAGACAACAGCAGCTGCTGCCACCACAAATGAAATTAAAGATAGGATTCCTACACAGAAAACAGACATCAACCAGGAAGTGAAAACAACAGCGATAACACTACAAAAGAAAGAAGAGACTCCAGCCACTGTCTCGGTTGAAACAAAAGCAATCAAAACACCATTACCACCTACGAAAGAGGTCCATATCTCTTCCGCACCTGCAGTTGAAGAAAAGCCAACTGCTGGTGCGCTTGCTGATAAACCAGTCACAGAACAAGCACTTCCTGTCAGGACAGATGTTGATTCTTCACTCAAGAAGAAAGATCATCCTTTACCAAGCTCTCTTGCTAACTCAGAGCCGTCAGAAGCGCGAGAAACGGTTGCAAAATCTGTGGATCAAGTAGTGACAACTGTTGAAGATAAACATGGCCCAAAGTCAACAAACAAGGATCCGAAACTCGTTGAAAATGCAACTCCCAAATCATCTGAATCAACAGAGCAACCAACTCAACAAACGGTGGGCGATGCCAAAAAATCTCAGCAAGGTACCTCAAAAACAGCCGAAGCCGTGACCGGGAAGATGATGGGATTCGGTTCATCGCTCTTCAGTTCAGCATCATCTTTGATAACATCTGCCGTTCGCGAGGAATCACGCACGACACCGCCGAGCACTCGTAAAATGTCCGCCCCGGCACAAGGCTCCGTTAAAGCGTCGGCACCTCAGATTCCGCCAGTCAAGTCGAGCCCTGCAGTCTCGCCACTTAAAACCACAGCAAAGGAGGCAAAGTCATCTCCGGAAAAGGCTTCAGAGGAAACCCGACCTAAAATCCAAGCTCCTCCAATAGAGACAAAGAAAGCGGACCAAGGTTCAAAAGAACCTTCGAAAGTAGAGACTTCTGAAGCTGCTCAAAAATTAAGCAACTGTCCTCTTTGTAAAGTCGAACTTAATATGGACACCAAGGATCCGCCTAATTACAACACATGCACTGGATGTAAATGCACAGTCTGCAACAAATGCGGATTTAGCCCCATGCCAAATAAAGCAGATGTAAGCTATAACATTTGCATTGAATGGCTCGCGTTGTTTGTGTTTGAAAATGACAATAATCCCATTTGTTTTGTCTTGCCAGGGAAAAGAATGGCTGTGTCTCAACTGTCAGATGCAGAGGGCACTTGGGGCTTCCGAGCCTCTTGGGCTTCCTCTTATAAAATCTCATTCACCGAGCAAAGAAACGCCAACGCCAATTCTGAAAAAAGATGCAGGGATACCAGCTTCTCAGGATGACACTGTTAAACCCAAACCTGTTTCATCTGGAAGTAAGGTTGTCAGCGTTGTCACATCTAAAGAAAGTGAATCCCCTGTTATTGGCGAGCTTACTGACAAGACAACATCAGAAACTGTTTCCTTACCTGAAAAAAGCGGTCCTGCTACGATCAAGAAAACTGATGTTGCAGCTGTTTTACCGGAAAAGACACCTGAAATACAAACTGGATTAGCCCAGAAGCAGCCAGCAAAAACAGCGGTCCCAAACGTAAAAGCTGTTACATCAGAAGCAGCAAAAATAACACCTCAACAACCTAAAGAAGCTGCGAAATCTCCCGCAAAATCTGTATCACCACCAACTCAACCTGTAAAACAGGAATATGGAGGCTTCTTTGGTTTCGGTGCTACTAAAACACAACCGACGACAGCCAAACCTGCTGAATCAGTGACCGGGAAGATGTTTGGTTTTGGGTCATCTTTCTTGAATTCGGCTTCAAATTTGATAACCTCCGCTGTTCAAGATGAAACAAAAACTACACCACCCACACCGCGCAAGATGTCCGTGCAGGCCTCGCCTAAGACGACACCGCCCGCTTCTCCTAAAGCGGTACCAGGAAAAGACAATAAAGTACAGACTCCCGTCAAGAAAGAGGAAACAAAACCCGATAAACCACAAGAAAAAACTACTCCAATTATACAAGATAAAGTTGTTCAAGTGCCAGCCGTATCGTCCAAGGCTTCTGCAGACACTCAGGGGGTTCCAAAAGCAGCTCAGTCCACCTGCCCGCTCTGTAAAGTACAACTCAACACGGATAGCAAAGATGCTCCCAATTTTAACACCTGCACCGAATGCAAAACGACTGTCTGCAACCAGTGTGGATTCAGTCCAATGCCGGGCATATCAGAGGTAAGTATGTGTTTTACGGAAACAATGTGCATCTCAGTTAATTTTTCGAACATCAGAGGTCTCTAATGTTGAATACAGTTTTGGTGTGAATTTGATAGTGAATGGTTGTCTCAATCTGCCCAGTAATTGACCTGTAAAAAAAGCTCCGCCCCATGTAGTTACGGTTGCTTAGGCAACAAGCTTCGTCACGCCAACAGCGGGAGTGTTTTAAATGATTTACTGTATGTTGGAGAAGTCCTAGTGCAAAATCCTCCAGACTAAGGCAAAAGGTTTACAATTTGCAGTGGAGAGTTATATCGAAAAAAAAAATAAATTGTAGCAAGCTATCGATCCAAAAGCATACAAGTTCAACAACAGCCAAGCATTGGGTTGGGACACTAAAATGTCGATTCACAAAAATATATATAAAAAAAAGAACCAAAACAAAGTTCAAGGCAATTATTACCAGTGTTGTTAATAATAGTGTTGGAATATAATTGCGTTACTTGACATTATTTTCTTCAGTAGTGAGTAATCTGATTAATTATTTTTCTCATCTTGGCAACGGCATTACTGTTACTGAGGTGAGAAAGGCGCGCGTTACAATGTTGGTTGAGTGACGCGAGAAAAGTCTGAAAAAGACGGAGTCACGGAGACGAGAGAGCAGAGCAGGAGTGGGGAGGAGGCAAGGGAGTTTGACGCCGTTGCAAACGGGATGCTACTATGTTAGGAGGCTCCAATAATACCTGGCTGTAGCCGATAGCTTACAAACTACGCCCACATGATGCTTCGGTAGATATCACAAATATACAGAACTAGATGCAGATGACAGACACGGCGGCATTAGCAACATGTATAATAACGAACTAGATGCGTTAGTAAACAGCCGCCATCTTAAAGCAGTAGGCTTCTCAGGAAGGCTCTGCTGTAGAGAACCTTCCTAGCGAACCTAAGTAACTTTTTATCTAAAATGCTCCTAAATCGGCAAAACTTAACTTAAATCTATCTATAAATGATGAAACAGTTTTAAAACTTACACGTTAAAAATAGAAGGGAACTAATGCAATAACGGGAGCAATTATAACAACTTTAACGATTGATTCACAACATTAAATGACTTCCACACATAGCAAGGGTTACTATCTAGTTATCGCACTATCCGCAATACCCCTGTGTCTAGTTAAGTTTAGGGTAAAGAATTGGGCTAGGGCAACTTCACATTGTGTGACCTGGGTTTTTTTTTGTTTGTTTGTTTACACACGCAATTACTTTTTGGGAGAAGTAATTTGTAACTGTAATTAATTCCTTTTGTCAAAGTAAGATTAACAATGCTTATTACTAGGATGCTATGATTACTTAAGGACATATCGCTTTAATATAACACTCATGGAATAGACTGCAAAAGAAGACATGAAGTTTACTAAGTTTAGCTAATAAAACAGCTGTATATTAAAGTCATGATGTTGTAGTAAGATATAATATTTGTAAATCGTACCTACAACGTTGATATCCAGTTTAATAAATGTTCTTGCCTCCAGTAAAGCATTTTTGGCAGGACAGCTAGATAGTTAGCCTCTGTCGTTAGCTTAATCTTACCTAAAGAGAACATGTCTGTATGCGTTTTTTTTTAATTATTTTAATTTATTGATTGATTTATTTATTTTTTTGATACATTAAATTTGGAGTGATGCAGTACGTCCCGACTTCTTAATCCAGGGGTGGCCAACTCTAATCCTCAAGAGCCACAATCCAGCTTGTTTTCCGTGTCTCCCTACTCCAACACACCTGAATCAAATCATCAGGATTGTTATCAGGCAGCTGCAGAGCTTGCTGATGAGCTGATCATTTGATTCAGGTGTGTTAAAGGAGGGAGACATGGAAAACAAGCTGGATTACGGCTCTCGACGACCAGGGTTGGCCACCCGTCTTAATCCATTGGAATTTAGTTGTTTTTTTTTCGGTTTTGGGAAGGGAAAGAACCACATTCATACTGATATACTCCTGGGGTATTTGGTGACCGATTTCTATATTCTGTTGGAATTTGACCTTTTAGCCAGATTGCCGGAATCATGCCAGCCAAATCGCCAGAACCGCGCTAGCGCAATTAGCAAAGGCCTGGGCCGGCGGAACCCCAACAACCGAGCCAAACTCAATACATCCACCTTAGTTTTAACCCCTTGTACTGATTCCATTTTAAAAGCTGGAAAAAGGCTTCGATGCACAAGTTGACAATTTATTCCAAGTCGACAGCAAGGCAAAAACAGAAAACAGACGAAAAGGAAGGCTGGATACAGTGTCAACAATCAACATAATGACAAAAGATTCCCAGAAAATTAGTTAAACATTCAGTCTTTTAAAGGCTCTTGGGAGGCGGGCTGTGGTTCAGAAGAAGGGTGTGTTTGGGCGTTGTTTAGGGTTATTGTCTGTTGTGGATTGAGCATGAGAGTTTGGGCATTACTGTTGTCAGGGAAACAAGAGTTGAAGAGTTTGCCAGCCTCAGCACCACGTGAGTGCAGAGTGTCCAACGGTTTCCTCCGTTATCAGATGTTCCTTGTGGGAGGAGATGATGTCCTTTCATTGTTCTGGACTGTCAATTGTTGGTTGCAAGAAGAGCTGTTGGTTGGATTTGGTTGTCCAGATATCTTGGCCATCCCCTCCTTGTCTCACTTCGTCAGCGTCAATCTCGCTCAGTCGCACGTGGAGCCCCTCCATCAATGTGACGTTCTTGATGTTTTTCTTTTCTGGTTATGATAGGGCTGTGCTGACCCTGCAACTCTCAGTCATTCACATCTAGGCTCTTTTGCTATTCGTTTTATATCGAGTGTGTTAAAGTAATACAAACAGTCAAACAGTAAATACGGGAAAAGATACGAATTCCTTTAATTCCATAGCCGCATCGCTTCACTATTTTGGACGTCCGCAGAATGTTGATCCCCTTTGTCTTATTCCTTAAAGTTTCATGGCAGTTGGAGATCTCAAAACCAAAAACTCAACTGATGAGACAATGGGGCATCTGAGGGTTTGTCGAAACTTGCATCTTAACAGGACGTTTAATTGGTAGATGGACGTTTAGGAGGCGGAGTTTGCGAAAGGTCAATTGACTGCCGACCAATTCTAGATGTAGTCCATCTCCCCCTTTGGGATAGGTTGTCTACTATGAAGAATGTTTGTCTTGTGAAATCATAAGTTTCTCCTGTTTTTGTAAAAATAACCTTTCTATAACTTTCGTTTAAAGGTGAAGGAATGGCTATGTCTGAATTGTCAAATGAAGAGAGCGCTTGGAGCTTCAGAACCTACTGGACCTTCTGCAGTGAAACCGCTGCCTTCACCAGTGAAGATTGCTCCACCCACCTCCAAACAAAATGATACAGTAGTCCAGCAAGAGAAGCCAACGTTAATCAAAAATGAGATTGGACAAGTAGAGAAAAAGGTTCCCCAGCCAATAACACCCCAAAATACGGATTCTCAAAAACAAGATTTGATGCCGAAGCAAAAAGATACCACTGATGTTGATCAAAGAAAAGACAAGGAGGTCACAATTGAAAAGCAGCAACAAGGGGATGTTTCACAAGCTCCCAAAACAGAAGTAAAACCAGTTGGTGAAAAACAGGCAGATGAAAAAACACCTGTACAGCCTTCTAAATCTCCGATTCCACCTGTCACTACCACGCCACAACCAGCCTTGTCTGCAAAAATTGAACCTGGGGACGTTTCTCAAACTACGAAACCAGAAATCAAGGCTGTTTCCGCAAAACCAGCAGATGGAAAACCACCTCAACAGCCCTCTAAATCTCCGATTCCACCTGTCACTTCCACGCCACAACCAGCCTTGTCTGCAAAAATGGAATCTGGGGACGTTTCTCAAACTACAAAACAAGAAATCAAGGCTGTTTCCGCAAAACCAGCAGATGGAAAACCACCTCAACAGCCCTCTAAATCTCCGATTCCACCTGTCACTTCCACACCACAACCAGCCTTGTCTGCAAAAATGGAATCTGGGGACGTTTCTCAAACCACGAAACCAGAAATCAAGGCTGTTTCTTCAAAACCAGCAGATGGAAAACCACCTCAACAGCCCTCCAAAACAACAACACAACCTACCAAAACTGCACCACAACCTGCAAAGAAGGAGTCTGGGGGATTCTTTGGATTTGGCGCTCCTAAAACACAACCAGTTCCTTCTGCAAAGCCCACTGAAAGTGTCACCGGTAAAATGTTTGGATTTGGCTCCTCTATTTTTAACTCTGCATCTACCTTAATAACCGCTGCTGTTCAAGATGAGACCAAAACTACTCCCCCGGTCTCTCCGAAGATTTCCCCTGCGAAGACTGCAATGAAACCACAAGAACCTCCACAAGTCAAATCGACTCCGCTGAGCCCAGCTAAAACAGAAAATAAGCCATTAGAAGCCAAAGAAGTGGTAGGAGGCTCCAAAACGGATGGTTTCAAAGCAGATGTGTCTACCTGTCCGCTCTGTAAGGTTGAACTCAATCTTGCCTCCAAGGGACCTCCCAATTACAATACCTGTACCGAATGCAAGACCCTTGTGTGTAACCTCTGTGGATTTAACCCAGTTCCTCAGACCGAAACGGTAAGTAAATGAACTTTACTCTCATTTGTACTTATTTCTATTCACAATTGAATACATTTCAGTCTGTAATGATCTTATTCGGATACAATATTTAAATACTGATACATCTAATACATTCAATATGAACCTTACGTACGAACATTTGTTCATTCGCTGCTAGCCCTTCCAGTTCAAATGGATTGATGTTGTAAACTTTGGGGGTTGGACGGAGGACACGCAGGCGGTGGTTTCAACCCCGCTGGGCCGTTGTGGCCAGTTTTTATTCAAACAAAAATCAAAAGTAAAAAACAACAAGTGAAAAACAAAGCAAACCAATCATGGGTGATCACGACCATGGCGCGGAATGCCTGTAGTCTCTTTTTTTCAGTTAGCTCCCGAACACCTCTTTATAGCAGTGGCCTCATCAGGCAATCGTCCGTTGGCGTGATGGTCGCTTCCCAGGGGCGTGCCGAGCCCTTGTGGCGAGCCCTGCGGCACTGGGACGCCACAATGTTTATCTATCGTCAATGGTAGCCAATGAGTTAACAAGGAATATAAAAGAATATCTTCGATTGCCATTAAAGGTGGACTGATATATCGGTCAGCCGATAGATCCTGCCGATATAGGGACTCTTTTCAAGATCAGCCATCGGCCAACATAAAATCATATACAGTGGGGCAAATAAGTATTTAATCAACCGCTAATTGTGCAAGTTCTCCCACTTGAAAATATTAGAGAGGCCTGTAATTGTCAATATGTGTAAACCTCAACCATGAGAGACAGAATGTAGAAAAAAAACTGAAAATCACATTGTTTGATTTTTAAAGAATTTATTTGCAAATCATGGTGGAAAATGAGTATTTGGTCAATACCAAAAGTTTATCTCAATACTTTGTTATGTACCCTTTGTTGGCAAAACTTGGGTCCAAACGTTTTCTGTAACTCTTCACAAGCTTTTCACACACTGTTGCTGATATTTTGGCCGATTCCTCCATGCAGATCTCCTCTAGAGCAGTGATGTTTTGGGGCTGCCGTTGGGTTACACAGACTTTCAACTCCCTCCAGAGATTTTCTATGGGGTTGAGATCTGGAGACCGGCTAGGCCACTCCAGGACCTTGAAATGCTTCTTACGAAGCCACTCCTTTGTTTCCCTGGCTGTGTGTTTGGGATCAATGTCATGCTGAAAGACCCAGCTACGTCTCATCTTCAATGCCCTTGCTGATGGAAGGAGATTTTCACTCAAAATCTCTCGATACATGGCCCCATGGGGGGGGCAACGAGGACGTCCATCCAGCCAGGGGTCTAGTCAGGATAGTCAGGCAGCTGCTGCTGAAAAAGTAGTAAAGGGGACACCGGATGACGAGTGATGAAAAGACCAGTCAACTAGCCAGGGGTTTTCAACCCAGTCCTCAAGGCACACTGTGGGTCCTGGTTTTTGTTCCAGCCGATCCAGCAGAGACAGTTGAACCAATGAGGCTTCTGCTAAAACAAGCCACACCTGACTGCAATCAACTGATTGCACTTGTAAAACACCAGATTGGGGAAAAAGTGTTGTCATCTTGTTTGGTAAGAATGAAATCCTGCACCCACAGTGTGCCTTAGTGGAATAGGTTGGGGACCCCTGAACTAGACATTAGAATTAGAAAAGAGAAATTAAGTAAAGACAAGTGGTAGGTAGAGTGAAAAACAGATCTCTGTCGACCTGAATAAATTGTCAACTTGTTTTCGGTGAGCCTTCTTTAACCCCTTAATGCCTGCAATATGAAGCAATTGTCAGAGAATCACAAAATTTGAAAGATAAGGTCTTAATGAAACCTTTTTTTCAAATTTGTAAAAAATAAAAAAATAAAAATATGTGTAATAAGCGGTCTAATATCTATAACCCTTGCTAAATCCTGTTTTTTTTTTTCTTCTCATGGAACCTACAGATGCATGAGTTGACTTCCATCCATTTTTTTTTTTTTTTTTTTTTAATTTTTTTTTTTTTTTTAATTTTTTTTTTTTTTTGAGGAAATATTTTTCAAAATTCTGAATTAGTCTCAAAATCATGAAATTCTATGTCTATCAAATGTGATACATTTGGCAAGAAGGGGTTAAACCTTACAAGATGGAGTCAGTACAAAGGGTTAAGACTAAGGTGAACGCGTGGAGTTTGCCCTTCTGGCCGGATTGCCAGGGTCCCACCAGCCCGGGTCGTTGGCTCTGCACCAGCACGGGTCCAGCAGTTCGGCTGGCGCGATTCTGGCTTGAAGGTCAGATTCCTTCATCTCGTTATGTTTTAGTCTCCCAAGCCACGTTTTTAGCTCGTGACGTCATGAAAAAAATCATTCGTCGACAAAATATTTTCGTTATCGTCATAACAACGCTGGTGTGGGGTTGATTAATAACTTATTTATATATGTTAATTATTAATATATAACTTATTTCCATATAGTATATAATATATACTATAAGCAGGGGTGCACATAAGTGGTCCGCATGCGCGCATGCGCACTGGACGTAGACAAACGCGCTGGCCCTCAACGGTTTCCATACGCTTTTGCGTACCGATGGCTGACCACTGTATTTGCGGCGGACACGAGAAAATAACTTCTCAAAATGTCGAAGGGGCAGGCCACACTGAGTAATTACTTCCGTGTTCCCCCACCCCCGTCAAAAGACAGACAGACGACAGAAACGTCACCGGAGCTATCGAAAAAAAGGACTTTTGCTGAAAAGTGGCTACTGGAGGTACCATGGCTAGAAGCAAATGATGCTCGCATGGAAATGCGGTACAAAATGTGCCGTGAGAATCCCAATGTCGCCGATAAGAGCAGCGCATTTTATGTAGGGTCAAAGAATTTCAGCCATCCAAACTTTGAAAAGCACGAAAAAAAACAGAGCATGTGGCAATTAAGCAAACTATCGATGTCAAACAGGACCCCAATCGCCCTATGGACAAGTGGCGGAATAAAGGTAATGAACAGCGACATGCACTGACAAACGTGTTTTTGCTCGCATTTTACAAAGCTAAACATGCACGTTCATTGAGGTCTTATGAGGAGGACATCCCACTTTTAAAAAGGCTTGGAGTTAATGTGGGAGCCGCATAATGCCCTTTATTTTGAATTGGTGCTTTTTATTTCTTTACATTTCACTTCAAAGTAATGGCAATTTTGTTGTGCCAGTTGGTGTTAATCAAGCATAAATTGTTTATACAATTAACTAAAGTTAATTGGCTCTAAGTAAAGCTTGTCATAAATTTATCGCATCAGGCGGGTCGGCTCTCAAGCTCAATGAGGAACAAGTCACATCTCCAGGTCCTCCTCTGAGAACCTGGGCAAAAAATGTATGTGCACCCCTGACTATAAGGCTTTTTTTTTTTTTTTAAATAAAACTGAATTTTTCTGTCCAGACTGAGGAGGCACACTTTAAATATAATAAAATGATATAGGCATCTTTGAGTGAACTGCGAGTAAAATTCAAGTATCTCGAGGCCGGGCCGAGTGTCCTCTTTTTTGGAAATCGAAATATGGTCACCCTAGATTAATATGAAAATCAAGCGGGAGATGTGATAAGTTGCAGTGTCAGAATGTAAATTCTTGAATATTTTGATGGAGGAAATGACCAGATGTGCTACTGAAATAAACAGGGGTATAATATTACTGCTTAATGCTAGTAGATTGCTGCCACCGCATCCACGGCATTCATGTACCGTCATCACATGTTGAACAGCTCATGTTTTCATCAGACCCTGGAAAAACACACAAAGTGTATTAAGGCTGTTGTGCAACAGCATTAGCACGATGGAATCTGATGTCACCGCAGAGGATCAAGCGGGGGCGCGGTTGCCAGAGCCCATGACAGATTTGAGATGGCGAAGTCGTGCGATATGCCAATAATGGAGAGATGGAGGTAGATTACGTCAAACACGATATCACAAATACTTCCACTCGGGCTATCTGCTTAGATCGGCGGTGCCACGTCATTCTTCAATTTCCTTTCTATTGCACGTGGGTGGGCAATACACACACAGAATGTGTTTAAAAATACTCGACCATATTTATAATTTCACACCTTAATCATGTGCTTGATTATGTAATTGTCACGTTCTACTCACCACAGAGGGCAAAGCCTACAGGCAGTGGGCAGTGTGCGTGACGTGTATGTATACTGTCCAAGATGAATTCTCCTTCAAGCTCCTTGAATACGTGTAAACAACAAGAGTAGCCTATTTTTTCGATAGTCTGAAAGGGCACGGCTTTAGTAGTAGCACAGAGGGTTGAAAGGCTTGAAATTGCCAGGAGCGTGTCTCTTTTGATTGCTCACTGTGTTCAGCCCGTTCCATCAAAATAGACTGCAAAGTGACTGTTGTGCTGATAAGTAGGGCACACGTGTCTGGTGCTTTTGTGTATGAGGGGAATGGTGAGATTGAACTTATCTGAAGGGTTTTGTTTGCTTTTGGACAAAAATGGCCCTGTACTGAATTGTTCCTCCTGAGAGTGATAAAAGGAAATGCCTCTTCATTTGCGATATCTGCGCTAGACTTGAGTCACAGATGTTCAACCCATTGTTGCCTGAATTTACATTTAGCAATTAAACATGAAACATTTATCGGAGTTGTCCGATAATGACTTTTTAACCAATAACCGAAATCTGGTTATTGTCCAACTCCAAAATCCGATATCGATATCAAACCGATACATGCGGCCGTGGACTTAACATATTATTGCGAATTGTATTGTGATGTCCCCCTGGGTACTTTAATAAGGATAAATGTAACAACTTTAAGGACCCCCCCCCCCAAAAAAAAAAACATTCTGTGAAAAATAAGAGAACTGAAAAAAGTGTCAAAATAATGACCCATATACCGTAATTTTTGCACTATAAGGCGCACCTCACTATAAGCCGCCACCCACCAAATTTGACACCAAAACAACATTTATACATAGATAAGCCGCACTGGACTGTAGGCCGCGGCTGATCACATTGTATTATGGGATATTTATACCAAAAGGTATGAACAGGTATAACTTTACTTGACAGCGGCATCATACGACTGTCATAACACCAAATGAAACACCATGAAGCTTCAAAAAGTTTCTTTTGGCCATCATTGCTCCCTAAGGGGGAGCACAGTCAACCTCTACTACCACCTGCTGTCAATACTGTTGTTTTACAACATGCCTCCTGGCATGCATATATACATACATATATATATATTATATATATATATAGCCTGTCATACGATTAAAATTTTAAATCGAGTTAATTACAGCTTCAAAATTAATTAATCGTAATTAATCGCAAAAAAAAAAACATCTATAAAATATGCGATATTTTTCTGTAAATTATTGTTGGAATGGAAAGATAAGACACAAGATTCAACATACGGTACATAAGAACTGTATATGTTTGTTATAACAATAAATCAAGATGGCATTAACATTATTAACATTCTGTTAAAGCGATCCATGGATAGAAAGACTTGTAGTTCTTAAAAGATAAATGTTAGTACAAGTTATAGAAATTTTATATTAAAACCCCTCTTAATGTTTAATAAAATATGTAAAAATTTTCAATCAAAAAACAAACTAGTAGCTCGCCATTGTTGATGTCAATAATTAAATAATGCTCATGAGTGCTGAAGCCCATAAAATCAGTCGCACCGAAGCGCCAGCAGTGGGCGCCAAAACTCCAAAAAACACAAGTAACAAGTGGACATTGCACTGTGCTGTCATTTTAATCTGTTTGAGCAGGGCATTTTGACAGCCCTAATAAATTATATTATTTTAATTTTATTTTTTAATTGATTAAAATTAATAAATTAGGGTTGTCAAAATGATCGCGTTAATGGGCGGTAATTAATTTTTTAAATTAATCACGTTAAAATATTTTACGCAATTAACGCACATGCCCCGCTCAGATTAAAATGACAGAAGTGTAATGTCCGCTTGTTACTTGTTTTCTGTTATTTGGCGCCCTCTGCTGGCGCTTGGGTCCAAAGGATTTTATGGGTTTGGGGAGTGAGCATGGTGTAATAATGACATCAACAATGGCGAGCTACTAGTTTATTTTTTGATTGAAAATTTTACAAATTTAAATTTAAAACAAGAAGGGTTTTAATATAAAATTTCTATAACTTGTACTAACATTTATCTTTTAAGAACTACAAGTTTTTATATCCATGGATCACATTGACAGAATGTTAATAATGTTAATGCCATCTTGTTGATTTATTGTTATAATAAACAAATACAGTACTTATGTACCATATGTTGAATGTATATATCCATCTTGTGTCTCATCTTTCCATTCCAACAATAATTTACATAAAAATATGGCATATTTTATAGATGGTTTGAATTGCCATTAATTACGATTAATTAATTTTAAAGCTGTAATTAACTCGATTAAAAACTTTAATCGTTTGACAGCCCAAATATATATATATATATATATACATATATATATATATATATATATATAATGAAAAATGCAGCTAAAAATGGGAAAATCCTACAATTTGAAAAAAATAATAAAAACATATTTTAAAAAAGGAATAGCAGTAAACAAAGAAAATTTATTAAAATATAAATAGAATTCATAAAATAAACATTAACAATAAATGTAATTATTATTCCATCATTTTTACTTTTTTAATATGTTCGTATTTTCTTTATTTTAAAAGTGTTATCTTTAATTTTTCTTCCATATGTTCTTATTTTTTTCCATCTTTTTATGATTTTTTTAAATAAGATTTTCCAATTTCGAGTTATATTTTTTATTTCAATTATTATATTCTAGATCTTTGGTTCTTAACCTTACTAATGGTACCCAACCCCACAAGTTTCGCATGTGAATTAACCGAACCCTTTGGAATCAGACAGTAAAGCTTTTTTTTTTTTTTTTCAAATTCAAAACTAAGCTAGCAAGTTATTTAGCAAATTCCTTCTCAAATTCCTCTCATATTGACATGTTTTATAAACAGGTTAAAATTTAAGACCACACTGCCCACTGGTCTGTTGTATTCCCTCATACCAAGTGTGAGTCAACCTCCCACTGAGCAAACCAGTTCCTTCTCCCATCAGATCGAGGACTAGTGGTTAAAAGAAATGGCTTAAGCCTGCAAATTGGGAGCAAACCGGTCCAAACCCTTGTCTAAAAGCCACTTTGCCTATATTTAATCAGCATACGAAAATAGGGCTCTGCGTTTCTTTACCTTCACCAAACCCCTTAGACTTACTCACCGAACCCCTGGGTTCGATCGAACCCAGGTTAAGAACCACTGTTCTTGATGTATAGATTATAGAGAGAGGGGGGGGGTGGATGATCGATAGATACTTGTCATTATGTACTTATGTAATTTCCCCCAATGCTTCTCGATGTATACTTGTCGAATGTAAATTCAGGCATCAAGGCTTTGATTATGTTTGCATGAGATTAGATTCCTACTTGAAGAATGGCGGTGAACGCTAAGGGCTATCTTCAGTGCTTATCTCTAGGCTTTGTCTCAGTTATGTCCACTGTGCTCTGTAGCATATTAAAAGTTGCTGCAATCAGCGACTTTTTATGACATCAGTTCAAACTGAAGACCACCCCCTGAGACTTTCCGACTCCTTGTGGGCACACTTTGCAGAGCTCAGAATGTTTGCTTAGCATATATGATCTCGTCGCATCTGCATTCGTGTTTAGCTGCCCTGAGATCCCTATTTTAATTAGCTTCTGATCTCATAGCTTCTATCTATTATAAAAACATCAGATGGGATTTGTTGGGGTTTATGAACCTGCTATTGTATAGTTTGTAATGTCACCGACGTTAATTGCTGTCACCATATTTTTCTTCCACGGAATAGCAGTAACTCTATGAAACAAGTCATTTAATACACGATGGTGGTTCTTTTTATTATGCCTCAATTTTTTGCTACTGTGCCATTCATCAAATTAGGAAAAGCAAGGCTAGCTTTTTCTCTTCTTGCTTGTTTTCCTTTTATAGGAAAGCACTCAGCCTCTTACAGATCAGTAGGTCAGTGTTGTGTGTGTATACACGGCGGGCAACATTTATAAAAGAGTCGTGCTCTGTCTGGGCTGCTGAAAGCTGAGCATCTCAGCTTATGCCAAAGGAAAGGCTGCCAGAAAATCAATGGCATATTTGCCACCCCCATCGACAGAAGCAGTGGGTGATAAATAAGCAAAAGCTTTCTGTCGATATATTCAAATTGTATATATAGGAAAAAAGAGCCTTGGATGAACGTTAGTTGTTTGTACTCATTGTGCATTCCATCTATTCATATAACGAGATAAGTCTTCAGTACTTAGAGTGTTCAAGGATGTTCTCTCACATACTGCATGTAAGACAAAGCAAGGCCAATTTATTTGTATCGCACTATTTGATACAAGGTAATTCAAAGTGCACACCCATTCATTGATTTTATTGATACATTTACTCAGTGAGACTAAGGCATTGTTCAGACAGGCAAAAAAATCTGATTTTTAGCCAATCCAGATTGAAACTGAATGGGTTCTTCTGTAGTTTGAACAGTCACAAAAAACATAAATCTTATTTTTGTGAGACAGATTGAAACCACACACGGGAGGTGGTTTCTGTCTGACATAGACAAGATGCTTCACAGTCTGAACAGCCCAGATGGGTTTTGACTGTCCTTGACGTCACGCGATGCTGCCTGACGCCTTTGTTGCCTTAGCAACTTGTCAGGTGTGTCAATAATATGGCCCACTCTGAACAGACACAGTTCCAATTTGGACACTTGCCGAAGTAGTGGTAAAGGGAACCACGGTTAAAACTGATGTAGTTCTTAAAAAGTAAATGTTAGTACAAGTAAAAATAATTTGATATTAAAACCCCTCTTAATGTTTTCGTTTTAATACATTTTGTAAAATTTTAAATCAAAAAATAAACTAGTAGCTCGCCATTGTTGTTGACGTCGCAGGGCGGTGACATCACAAGGCCATGCTGCCGTACTTCACAGTCACTCTAACTGTGTAAGGTAGTGATTTAAATTGGGGCTGTCAAAATTATCGCGTTAACGGGCGGTAATTAATTTTTTCAATTAATCACTTTAAAATATTTGACGCAATTAACACACATGCCCCACTCAAACAGATTAAAATGACCACATAGTGTCATGTGCACTTGTTACTTTTGTTTTTTGGTGTTTTTTCGCCCTCTGCTGGCGCATGGGTGCGACTGATGTTATGGGTTTAAGCACTGAGCACTGTGTAATTATTGACATCAACAATGGTGAGTAGGGTGTCCCAGGCCCCCTATATAAAATCACGTATTAACAGATTCGGACTCGCACACCCCTTCATTGTATTCCATTTGCTAAAAGAACCGAGCACACGAAATTTCAATCCCATAGCTGGTTGCTAAGCCTTCCCTCATTGACATTCCTACTGGACTGGCAGTGGTTAACGTGTCGTCTCTTCTGACTAATGATCGCCTCTCTCCCAGACCGATTGTCTACCTTGCACACTTCACATTGGACAAGGTGTTACATGCACTGGTGTGCAATACAACTGAAGTGCAATACAACTGGATAGTAGCAATACAACTGAAGACAGGGAAACGACAGCTGCACTACTGGAAGCTGGCCTTGTCAGCCATGGGGAATTGGCGACCTGAAAGATGAGCTGCCGCTCGTCTTCGTCCTTCGTCAGAAGTCGGTCGCCAGCTTCACCGCTCGCTCGGCAACATCATTCACCGACTTCAGCTCGGACACGACAACTGGAACTTCCCCCAGATCCGTGACTGTAGCTGTGAGAGGCAGCTTCAGGCAGAGGAACAGGTTCTGCGACCTCCGAGTGATGAAGTCGCCCAGGTCAGCCCTCTTGAGTGTAAGGGTCCTCCTTCCTTCCAGCCGCCGCAGTTCCTTCCCTTTCTCCTGAGCATCGTAGAGGTTGTGCAGCATCTTGGCCTTCTCCTCTTCCTCGGTCTTCATTGAAAACATCGCCAGGGGGGCCAAGTCCTCGCTCAAGTACCAGAGATGCCCACAGAACTTCTTGAGAGCAGCCGAGCCGACTTCACTGTCAACAGCTGTGTATCTGTCCAGCTCCTCGCACATCTCCAGGTCGTTGACAGGTGCATCAACGGTCACTGGAGCTTCGAACCACCGCTTGAGGTAGCCCGTCACTGTGAACACGTTGATCTTGCGCAGAGCTCTTGCTTCATGTGGAGTGAGTTGGAACTGCTTCCGGAAGATGTAGATTTTCAGCGAGTAGATGCCTTTGCCCATCCATCGAGCCCGGTGGTACGCCCCAGGCCGGTTGAGGCGGACAACTTCTACCTGGGGCCCGTGAGGAAGAAGCGGGCGAGGAGGAGGAACTCGCGGTAGTCGTCCCTGTGGTGGGTGGTTTCCAGCTGGCTGTCGATAAACCCGATGACTTCGTCCTTCTTGAGACGCACCCAGTCGGAGAGGTTGTTGTTCGGATCGTCGTCAAAGGGAGATGCCTTTGAGTGATCCAGAAAATTCCATTCTGCTTTGAAGCGGACGAACAGGGAAATATCAGGGCCAGAGGATCGGAAGAAGAGGTCGAAGACAGCTGCGATGACCAGTTCCATGCTATGATGGCGGCAGGAGAGGAAAAGGATGTGGCGGTCCAACTGTGCCTGGAGGAAGGTGCACGCTCCACTGTGGATGCTGGTATTCGCCGCTGTGGTATCGAAACAGAGGCCCGTGACGCACGGCAAGACCTGAGGCCAGTCCTCCAGCAGTTTGAGTATCGCCGTCGCCATGGACTGCCCGGAGCTCTCCGGAATCTTGGGGATGGCGAGGAGCCAAGTGCGATTTTCTCAAAGTAAAGTCACATTCTATCAGAAAAATACTTGCTTAAACCACCTCCCATGTGGTAAGCTTCCCAAATCCGATGAGTTTTTCAAAACCGGTGATATTTTGGGGGGAACCCCCCCCCCCTTCGGATTTCTGATACTGTAGCTTTTCTGGATCGGCCACTGTCAACACCAGGTCAAGGCAACACCGCATACGTTCTATGCATGTGAGTGCAAATGGACAGTTGAAAACAGATCAGGATGACGTCCCTATCCGGCTGGCCCCTGTATACGGCATAGCAGACATTACATGTGCTCTGAGGGAACCCTAAATATTAAGCGATCATTGTGAATTTTTTCTCACAGTACTATGGCAAGAAGTGGGATGCATTGAGAGGGTGTGTGAGATTAGTTTCCTGGATTTACTATTTTGGGACACCCTAATGGTGAGGTACTAGTTTGTTTTTTGATTGAAAATTTTACAAATTTCATCAAAACGAAAACAATAAGAGGGGTTTTAACATAAAAATTCTATAACTTGTACTAACATTTATCTATTAAGAACTACAATTCTTTCTATCCATGGATCGCTTTAACAGAATGTTAATGTTAATGCCATCTTGTTGATTTATTGTTATGTAATGTATATATCCGTCTTGTGTCTTATCTTTCCATTCCAACAATAATTTACAGAAAAATATGGCATACTTTATAGATGGTTTGGCTTGCGATTAATAACGATTAATTAATTTTTAAGCTGTGATTAACTCGATTAAAAATTTTAATCGTTTGACAGCCCTAATTTAAATACAACACAAAGTGTCAATGACGAGTTTTACATTAATAAGACATCAAGCCATTGAGTGCGTTTTGTCCCTCAACTGATGCCGTAGCTCGGTTTTTTTGTTTTTTTTTAAAGACCCGGTCTATTGTGATTCACGTTCATTTGAGTGTTGTCTTCACAAGACTCCTGAAAAAGGCTCCCAGCATCCTAGTTTGTGTATTGTGACTAAATATTTCCATCCAGTGTATTTGTTGAGCTAGAGGAGTTGCTAAATTGTTTAAATATAATTTGACCAAAGTCTGAGCACGTTTTATGAGTATTTTGCGCATCTATTTTGATTGTGAATGCCAGTTCTCTTTGCATTTTTATGTTAACTGTGTGAAAATAGGGCCTCAGTAATACAGATTGAAGCACTTTTCTTCTTGGTGACATTTTTTGAGAGATATGAGATATGATTTACCATTTACACCTTAGCAATGTACCCTTTAAAGAGACTTATAAGAAAAGCATTTTGAGTCGCTACTCATGCCAGCTGTGATAACACATAATCACTTTTACCGCACACATAGCCACAACAAAATGTTCCCACAGCAAATAGATGCTAGAATGTCAGGGACATGACAAAGCCATAACTTTGTACGCCGTGAAATTCAGACCACTAATCTTGTGCAAGAGACTGCTGTGTCAACAACCGCAATCGAGCTGCTTGACTGGACGCTGAGTTATTGTAAACCCAGATTGTTGATAGTGTCATTGTACAGTTTGTGGCCATATGATGTATGTA
This sequence comes from Corythoichthys intestinalis, assembly GCF_030265065.1. Taxonomy (NCBI): domain Eukaryota; kingdom Metazoa; phylum Chordata; class Actinopteri; order Syngnathiformes; family Syngnathidae; genus Corythoichthys; species Corythoichthys intestinalis. The sequence goes on along the minus strand of NC_080399.1, from coordinate 6,000,431 downwards.
ACTGTACCCTGTCTGATTGTGCATCTTTAGCTGTATAGGGGGGACGGGAAACTGATAAGCATATGCTTCCTCCCGTCTGCCTTTGTCTTCTTCTTTGGTTCCTTCCTTCGGGCAAATCATATCACATTTGTAATTGTCAATGATTGTCAATGATACCGATGATGATGACAATAAATATTTCATTCATTTCATTCATGACTATTAGTTTTGTAGTATTTTCACTGCATCATACTTATGTGTGTTGTGAAAGAGTTGCCAAAGCCTATGCCAATAAATGGCGCGATCCGAGCTACGAATCTGAATGCCTGTGTCCACTCTCCTTTCTCTCCCCCACTGTGGATTAAAGAAAGTAAAGCATCAATCAAGGGAAAAAATGCACTGATTGGCTTGATCCCAAATTACTGTAAAACTCACCATTGACACCTTGTGGCGTATTTAAATCAGTACCTTACATAATTAAAGTGACAATTCTGGCAGCGTGGCCCCGTGACGTCACCGCCCTGCGACGTCAACAGCAATGGCGACCTACTAGTTAAAATAATTTTACAAATTGTGTAAAAACGAAAACATCAAGAGGCGTTTCAACATCAAATTATAATAACTTGTACTAATATTGATCTTTAAGAACTACAAGTTTTTCTATTATTGGATTAAAGAAACTACAGCGTCAGTCAAGGGGAAAAAATGCACTAATTGGCTTGATCCCTAATTACTGTAAAACTCGCCATTGACACCTTGTGGCGTATTTAAATCACTACCTTACATAATTAAAGAGTGACAATTCTGGCAGAGTGGCCCTGTGACGTCACCGCCCTGCGACATCAACAACAATGGCGACCTACTAATTAAAATAATTTTACAAATTGTATAAAAACGAAAACATCAAGAGGGGTTTCAATTAGGGCTGTCAAAATTATCGCGTTAACGGGTGGTAATTATTTTTTGAAATTAATCACGTTAAAATATTTGACGCAATTAACGCACATGCCCCGCTCAGATAAAAATTACAGTACATTTTAATGTTCGCTTGTTACTTATTTTATGGTGTTTGGTGCCCTCTGCTGGCGCTTGGGTCCAATTGATTTTATGTGTTACACCATGAGTGAGCATGGTGTAATTATTGACATCAACAATTGCGAGCTTCTAGTTTATTTTTTCATTGAAAATTTTACAAATTTTGATAAAACGTAAACATTAAGAGGGGTTTTAATATACAGTTTCTATAACTTGTACTAACATTTATCTTCTAAGAACGACAAGTCTTTCTATCCATGGATCGCTTTAAGAGAATGTTAATAATGTTAATGCCATCTTGTTGATTTATTGTTATAATAAACAAATACAGTACTTATGTACCGTATTTTGAATGTAAATATCCGTCTTGTGTCTTATCATTCCATTCCAACAATAATTTACAGAAAAATATGGCATATTTTATCGATGGTTTGAATGGCGATTAATTACGATTAATTAATTTTTAAGCTGTAATTAACTCGATTAAAAATTTTAATCGTTTGACAGCCCTAGTTTCAATATCAAATTATAATAACTTGTACTAATATTTATCTTTAAGAACTTCAAGTCTTTCTATTATTGGATTAAAGAAACTACAGCGTCAGTCAAGGGTAAAATGCACTAATTGGCTTGATCCCTAATTACTGTAAAACTCGCCATTGACACCTTGTGGCGTATTTAAATCACTACCTTACATAATTAAAGAGAGACAATTCTGGCAGCGTGGCCCTGTGACGTCACCGCCCTGCGACGTCAACAACAATGGCGACCTACTAGTTAATTTAGTTAATTTTAAAATTTGTATAAAAACGAAAACATCAAGAGGGGTTTCAATTAGGGCTGTCAAAATTATCGCGTTAACAGGCGGTAATTAATTTTTGTAATTAATCATGTTAAAATATTTGACACAATATCAAATTATAATAACTTGTACTAAAATTTATCTTTAAGAACTACAAGTCTTTCTATTCGTGGATCCCTTTAACACTCATCTCTAAAAATCAGATTTGAATTAAGTTGGGACCAATTTAGAGTTGTGTGTCAGCTGCATTGGTGTGATAGGTGAAATATAAAAGCATTTTCATGGCTGCATTTGAGTGCGTGTGAATTTGTTTATGCTTGATTACAGAAGGAATGGCTGTGTCTCAACTGCCACACTCAAAAAGCTTTGTTGGGACAACTGGGCGACTCAGGGAAAATGCCTCATCCTTCACCCATACTGGCACCACAAGAGAGTCGAGCCATACCTGCAACCACAAAGGCAGAGCCCCAGCCAGCTCAAGCAAAGCCCAAGCCCGAGGAGGTTGTCGTAAAACCGCAGAGCACGCCAACCCCCACCAAGCCGGTAACAACAGCTCCGACGACAGAGGCTGAAACGCCAAAGGTGCCGTCTTTGACAAACGTTGAACTAGAATCTGCAGCACCACCAAAGGCAACAGTTCAAGAGGAAAATTTAGTTGAGCCAGATAAACCGAAGACTGTCTCAGAACCGATTTTGCCAAGTGCAGATGTTCCAGAAAACGTAACGGTTGACAGAAAAGAATTAGAGAACGCAGAAGCAACGACAAAACCAGACCTCACAGATTCAACTATTGGGGTTTGTATAAATGAAACAAAGCCGACCTCGCCAGAGAAGATCGTTGACAAAGCAATGAATGTTCATGACCAAAACAAACAGAGTGAGGCTCCTGAATCTGTGCAGAAAGTTCAAGTTCAGGAGCAGTCTCAAGAACAATCAGACTCTCCACAGTTGATTCGAACCGACAGTCATAAAGTCGTTGATAAGTCAGAAACCGAACATACTAAGGATATAATCGTGAAAGTAAGTACACATTGTTTTTCTAATAATAACATAAAAATTAGTGACGGTTCATGTCTTCCTTTTGCCTGATGTTTCTTAAACAATTATTTCATGTTCTTGTTTTTTAGGCGGGAGACGAAACAGCAGTAGAGCCTTTAAAATTGGAAAAATCTCCAGAAGAATATGACAATCGAGTTGGGCCCGAGCTTGCTCTCAAGGCAATGTCTAAAGATGAAGAAGTCGTTGAGCCTCAGATTTTACCTGTATCAGAGGAACTAAATATAGAGCAGGTGCCGTGCAGCGTGACTAAAAATGACGCAGAAGATCATAGCTTGCCAGTAAAAGAGGTTGTCGAAGGCGAGAAAAAACGGCTTAGTTTCCACGCAATGGAAGAAAGTAGCGGTAGTGACATCACGCCCTCACCTTCCCCTGTGGTTCAGAGGAGGAGGCTAAAAGTGACCGATGTGTCATCTACCAGTGAGGAGAACAAAACGGAAAGTGCTGACTCATCAGTAGAAGATGAAGACTTCATCCGCAGTCAGATCATGGGCATGGGTGATGAAAAGGAAATGTCTCTCTTGGAGGATGAAAAAGAAACAAAATTGGACAATGAGGAAGCAATAAAAAAGGCGGAGCTTGATAACGCCTCCACAAAATCCAATTTACTCTCTAACAAGGGCAGCACAGATAATGAAGGAACGCTAGTATGGACGAAATCCCCTCTAACAACAGGCGAGACAACCATACATGAAACTGTTCCCAGCACGACGTTAAAGAAAGCTATTCCAGTTATCAAACATAGACAAAGCACTGATGAAGAGGTAGAGAGCATCACTGAGTCCTTGTCAAAAGGCTCATCTAGCATGCATGTTTCTAGCTTAACTCCAGCTTCGTCACCTACGTCAGCATCATCCCTGGAGGAGGACAGTGATAGCAGTCCGAGTCACAAAAGAAGTAGTGGGGACAAACAGTATCGCAAGGGTAAACACCGACATGCAACCCAGCCTCTCCCCACCATCGAAGACTCCTCTGAGGAAGAGAAATCTCGCAAAGAAAAGAACCAAGTCAACCTCCATGGCCGCTTGTCTCCAAATAAAAGTTCTTCACCTGCAGACGATCTTAAACAAGTCACAGTAATAGAGGAAACCAGTAAAACATCTGGCTCTGAGTACTGGGCCAGCATTGAATCAGAGCCAGAAGTAAAACAAGCAGTGCAGAGAGGAGGCAAACCTTCTCCAACGGTGATACCATACACTCCATCTGAGTCATTTGAAGAGAAGGAAGGTGTTTCAAAATCATTAAAGAGTGCCGACCAAGCGTATGAGGACATTCTTGAGAAGGCCAAAGCTATCCCAGGTGATAGTCCTCCTGGTGTTGAGCCTCTTTATGGTGGAATGTCAATTGAGGACTATCTCTATGAATCCTTGGTTGAGGAGCCCGAGATAATGATGGCTGAACCTAAATGGGAAACAAGCCCTGAACCTTTGAAGAAACTCAGGTCTCCGGAGGAAGTTTACGAAGAGATGATGGAAAAAAAGAGGGAGTTGATGATGATAGAACAAGAGTTTAAACAGGCCCAGACAGCCTTGGAATCTTCATCTGTGTCTCCTCCAGATCCTGAGACCTGTGTAGTAATCATGCCCACAGAAGCCACATTACAAACTGGAGAAAGCATGACTCCTCCTTCTGATGAAACATCGGTCAAGAAGAAGAAACGACCAGCCCCACCTCGCCCCACTGAACCCCCCAAAAGAACTGAGGTGGCTGTTGCTCCAAGCACAACATCTGGTTCAATAGGTTTTGTTCGGCCCATGGTACCTTTAGATCCTGCAATTAGAAAGGCACTCTTTCCCATACCTGACCTCAAAATTACACAGTGTTCATCAGGAGAGGAAGAGGATGACAGTCTAGCCGATGAGTATGGTGTTGGTATTTCATCTGACATTACCCCAAGTGATGATTCCGAACCTAAAGACGATCAATCCATAAGCCCACCCTTGTCTGAGCCAATTGAAATTGAGCCAATCTCTGTGGTCTGTGAAATCCCAGAAGCAAAACCCATTCCAACTCCAATATCAGCTCCAGAACTGACAACGACACCTTCCCCTATATCACCACAGTCACCACCAACATCACCGGCCACGCCCGATTCCAGTCTGGAATCTAATACCACATCTTCATCCTCCTACCAGGCTCAAACACCTCAATCTTCAGACTCGACTCCTCTCTCTACACCAACAACTTCTTTATTAACTCAAACCCCACGAGAGGGTGCACCCCTGATATGTGTTAAAGGTGATGTACCGTCAAAAGAAAGCTCTGAAGTCATAGTTGCAATTCCAGATGTGGTGTCTGATCCGTCTAAAGCTGAAACGGCTGAACCGATCCAAGCTAGTTCTTATGTCCGAGAATCTTCAATCTCCACTACAGGAGAGAGACCTCCGCCAGTTGTAGTTGAAATGCCAGATTTGGTTTCATCCCCTTCGCAAATGCCCATTGAAGCTGCATCGATGCAAGAAGTGTTAGCAAAGAACACAGAACTTGTTGCTGTCGCATCCAAGCCAAGAGCCCCATTTACCCAGTCTCCACCTACAACCATTATACAAGGATCTGTTCCAACTTCACCTCATGTACCCAAGACCTCTGCTGTTGCTGCTGTATCATCCCATGAGCCAGTAATAGTCCAGATGCCTGACCTCGTTTCGACTACATCTCAATTTTCAACACAAATATCTTCTGCAGTCTCAACAATCACAGCTCAGGCACAACCAAATGTTGTACACTCAGTACAACCAGCTGCAGCATCAATGATCCCAGTGTCTGCTCCATCAACTACTGCTGTAGTTAAAAAGAAAGTCCCACCTCCCCCTCCCCCGCGATCGACATCAGTTTCACTACCTGACCAAGGCGGGGCAAGGTTACCTACAAGGGGTGTTCAACACGTCTCCACAACTGGAGTCACAGTTTCATCCCAACCAATGCAGTCTGTAGTCGTGGATATACAGCCACGAATGGAGGATATGAGACCAGATGATGCCGCTGTAGCTCAAATAGTGACCCCAACACGAGCAGGGCATGTGGTTATCATTGTGCCAAGTGTTGAAAACAAGTCTCGGATTTGCCAAACTCCTCAAGACAGTGCAAAAACATCTACTGCATCTCAGGCACGAACCACAGAATCAATATTATCATCCACTAAAGTGTCGACAGGACCAATTCCACCACTCCCACCTAAACCTGTTGTGAGAACTAATGTGGAACCGGTAGAAATACCTGTAGCAGATACACATCCACCCCCTCCCTCCACTTTACCAAAACCTACTATTTATCCAAAGCCACCAGTTTCTACTCCAGCTACGGTACAACAGGTTTCACTTGCATCTGGCACCAGTCTTTCCTCAAAGGCTCCCCCACCAATACCACCTAAGCCTGTAATAATTCCAGCTGGGCTAGTATTCAGCCACAAACCTGGAGAAAGTGTCAAACCACCCCTTGTTGTTACATCAAAAGCTGCAACACTGCCAAGGACCAAACCACCTCCGAATGCCCTGTCACTTAGCCTGACTCGTCCCGTGGAGAGTAAGTCAGGGGCAACGTCTCCCAAATCACCGCTATCTCCAAGACATTCCAAATGCTTGAAAACATACGTAGTGATAACGCTGCCATCGGAGCCTGGCTCACCCACTGAAGTGATAACAGTCCAGGCACCAATGAGACGGGGATCTATTCCAGCTACCAAAGGTCCAGGGGTTCGAACGACACCTTCAGAACAGAAAACACCCAGCGAAACATTTTCAACTCAGGACATGGTTAGGAGAACCTCTGTCCCAACTGTGAAGCATTTGCCCCCAATAGCTACAGTATCAGCTATTCCATTAGAACAAGTTGAACCCAATAATACTGTCGTCTGTGACACACCAATTCAGGCTCATAGTGTTCCAGACCCAATAAAGAAGCCATATACACCGGTGCAGCAACAACAAGCAGTCTATCACCCATTGCCGCCCAAAACAATGCTTCAAAGTACCATTGGGACTCCAGCAATAAGCGCTCAAAAGGAGGCCGGCGCAACACCACATTCCGATTCATCTGTCAGTCAACAACCAAAATTATTCTCAGAAGGTGCAACCCTTCCACAAGAGAGTTCAGTTGACGCTCAAGTTCCGGTGGCCCAAATACAAACGATGCCGACCCAACAGCCTCTGACACAACATGTCTCTATTATGTTAGAGCCCAGATTAAGTGGTGATGTACTCATTCCTCAAGAAAACACAGTTACCGTATACTCTAATACTCAACAGCATAAAATTGAGGTAGAAAAAACTCAATTGCAACCAGAAATTCCTGGTGGAAGTGTTATCATAGAGAAGGTGGAAAAATCACCTATAGCAATGAGCCAACAACTACATACAGCAACTGAGCAAATACCCTATTCTTCAGCTGGTTGGATGACCCCACAAGCAGCAATAGAACCACAAAAGGATTATGTTGTTACGATTCCAGATGTACCAACATTACCTCAGGTGCATAAAAACATTGCACAAGCTCCCACATTACCAAAATCAGTTATAATGGAGTTACAACATGTAACCCCACATCCAGAGGAGCCTTCTGTTACCTATTCTCCTCAAGTCTACAGAACTCTTCCATCAACAGTCATGCCATGTCCAACACCTCCACTTGAGGTCATTGCATTACAGCCAGACACTACACATACAATGGATGCTGCAATGACACAAGCACCAATCTCAACTGGAATTCAACCTCAGACAGTTGTTTTAATGCCCCATGAAGTTATACTTGAGCAAACTTCAAATAAAAGTAAGCCAATAGAAAATCACCCATACAGCACAAGCGAAATATTTACATTTCCTACAGATTATGAAATGCCGCCCCAAGTTCCCAACACTGATGCCTTTGCCGCTACAAGAAGACAATCTTTAACCATACAGCAGCCTTTGGTAATAAACATGCCTGCAGAAAAAGATGTTCCTTCTGCTGTGCATGACACCTACAGAACAAGCCCATTTCCTTCTGTTGAAGAACCGCAGCTATTTAAATATTCATCTGAATATGATCGCCCACTGGAGATTATAACTACTGAGGCGTTCACAAGAAGAACATCAAGACCTACTATACACGACGTTCCACCTGGTGGAGCCATTGCTCCAATCACCATCACTAAAATTCAGCAAGAGTCCATTGAAAGCCAAGAAATTCGAGGTCCCGAAAAGGTTGTCTCCAGTATGAGTCGCAAGTACTCTTCTTCGGTTTCCACTACGGGCCAGCCTGCTGAAATCCTGCCAAGTTTAGTCACCCAAGTTGTAACCACAGAGGTCCAGAGAACCACCGTGTCTGTAGTGCATGAAAGACTTCCTCCACCAAGCGCAGAAACCAACATAATACCAGATGAAAGCAAATATCAAATTCAACCGAAACAAAACGGTAAAATGATTTATCATGGAGATGTTATGGATTTACGGACTGTAAAGGTTGGTGCGAAGATGACTGAACAAGGTATGGATTTGACTCCACCTGAGTTATATCGACATTCATCCAATGACTCTGTGCGTCAAATAACAGCAGTGCAGCCTGAAATTGTAAATCTCAGTGCCGAAGTTGTCCCTGCAACTACATTGGCTTTAGTAACTGACAGCATCACAATTGTCACATGCACTGCCACCATTGCTTCATACGGCAACCCTCCAGCAGAGAAACCGCTTGACTTACAAGGGCCTGTAACATCCTTACCCCTGCCTCTCACTACATATAAACCATGTGAGCCACTGGCACAAATTGTATACAGACCTGTGAGTGCCCAGCCTGTAGTTACATCCACAGCTCAAGAACTACCAATGAATCTGTCCTATGGAGCAATCGTCAGTGGGCACAAACAATCAAAAACTCCCACTTCAACAGATATCAACAATGTTCTAGCTTTAGAGGCGATGGGTGCTATGGATCTGTCCAACTACAAACCAGTGAGGTCAATGGTAGCCTTATCTGGAACAAGCCCTGAAGTAGTTACGACTGTTATTGAGGATGATGGGGCACCAGTTGACCTCACAGCTGGTAGAAGAAGTGTATGTTGTGATGTTATATACAAATTACCATTTACTGGAAGCTGTAGAACACAACCCCCTGTCACAACTCAGCCTGACAACCGTCTGGCTCACAGAGATGACAACCATCAGTATGAAGGTACTGGACAGCGTATCATCCATGGTGTGAATGGCGACAAAGCTTTGATATCTGATACCAGCCTCAGAGAGGTAGGCCTCTTTCCCTATGATCCCAACAAAGACTATCACTACCTCAATGGATCAACAGACAGCGCTATTGACCTCACTGCCAGCCAACTTTCTACTGGTAAGTACAGTGACATTAGTGTTGCATGTTAATTAGGTTAATGTAATACTGGTCACTGTTGTTTTTTTGTTTTGTTTTGTTTTGTTTGCATTGTGTTTCTCTTCTTTTAATTGGTTTGTTAATGTGTGATTTCTCCCTTTTTTTCTTCAAACAGATGCATGTGTTTGCCTGCGTGTGCTCCCGCAATATTTTGGCTTCGCATCTTGCTAGCCAAAATGACTTCAAATATGCATGTGCATGGGAACCTTTTAGATACATATATAAGAGTGTTTGTAAAAGTGTGTGTATTTGAAATAGTAAAAAAAACTATCCGCTTGACTTGTGGCAGGTAAAGCACTAGACTACACTAGCAAAGCCACTGCAACCTTGGCCAGGATGACGCCTTCTCCGTCTTCTCAGGATGCACTCACGGCTTACAGTGTCAGTAATGCTCTTAGAACTTCAGATGGAATGGTTTACTCTTCCGTCTCTGTCCCAGTTCCATCAACATACGCAGTCACCACCCAACCTGGCTCTATCTTTAGCACAAGCTTGGTGCCCACATCAACAATCCAGAATCAGTCTGTGCCCCAACAATTCGGCTACATCCCTGCCACAGACCAAGTCCAAATTATACCTTATGACACCGGGCTTTCGAAAGAACTTTTCCCCACAGCATTGGCTGACATTATAACAGGCTATCCAGAAATGTACTCAGATACTACACTAGAAGCACTCGCTGCTTCTCTCGATGTGTTAGCCTCTTCTCCAATATTTCCTGGGTTAGACAACACAAAAATGGCCCAGTACCAGATGGAAAGGGAGTTTCTGGAGTTAGAAAAGCTTAAGCAGTTATGTCTTGCTGAGGAGTTAGAGTGGGAGAGACAAGAGATCCAGCGCTATCGGGAACAGGAACAGCTCATGGTGCAACAAGAACTTGAGGAACTCCAGGCTCTGAAACAACAGCTTCTTATGCAACAAGAAGAAGAGCACCATGCTCACATGATGGCTCAGCAGCAGACATATGCCCAACAGAAAGAGCAATTGCAGCAAATCCAGCAACTCCAGCTTCAACTTCAGCGTCAGTTAGAGGAACACTATGGTAGCACAGGTACCACGACAAACCTCCTTGAAGCCAAATATGCAGGGGTAGGAGACAGTGGGCAATACTGGCCCGTCAAAGATGAATCTACAGGTCCAGCAATTGGAACACAGTTAGAAGAAACTCAGGACCAGAATAGCATACCAAAACGCCTTCAAGATGATCAAGAAACAGGCAAAAAGATCATTGACAGTGGGGTGCAGACTGACGATGAAGACTCAACCGAAAAGCAGCATGTTGGAAGAAGAAAGAAGAATAAGAGAAACATTGATAGCTCAGCTCAGAGTGATGATGAAGACCAAGACGATTGGGATACTCCTGCAAAGGCTCGACGACGCTCTAGAAAACATAGCAGTGAAGGAAAACATAACTCGAAGGTTTCCAGCATTGCTATCCAGACTGTTGCTGAGATATCTGTTCAGACTGACCACTCTGGATCTATCAAACGACCTAAAGTTCAGATGGACACCAAGGTGGAAATAATCAAACATATCTCAGCTCCTGAAAGCTCTCAGAGAGGGGGTAGTCTTAGCTGTCAGACAGATTCAGACAGAAGACACACACCTATTGAAGTGGGTTATAACACACACCTCACAACTGATGCCATGGGTAGATCAAGAGGTTTCTATACAACAGTTTCTCCTATATCACATGCGACATCACTTGGAGGACAGAAAATGTTGACTGCTGACGCAAGCAGATTTTCCTCATGCCCTCGTTTAAAGCCTGGTCAGAAGTCTTTATCTGATCCTAAATCTCTGAGTCCGGCCAAAGAAGACAGGATGGGAGTCTACTACGCAGACACATATTCAGTGAGTTGCAAAATCAATTAAAGTAATTTGATTTGTAGCGCTGTTTTAAAATTTTGGTCGAGTCATACTTTGTCTCTATGTTCTAGGGTCGAGGTTCACCCTCCGGTACAGGTAAGAAGGTAAAGCGTACACTGCCAGATCCACCTCCTGAGGATGATCCGCTGATGGGACGCTCAGGGTACAGCTCCAACTCTGCCCGGCGACGGCTGGCTCGCAGCACTACGATGGCCCGGGCCAAGATTCTGCAGGACATCGATAAAGAGCTTGATATGGTGGAGAGGGAATCTTCAAAACTACGCAAGAAACAGGCTGAACTGGATGAAGAAGAAAAGGAAATTGATGCCAAGCTACGGTAAGATGCTGCAGATTCACGAGCAAACATTTGCTTTTCACGGATTGTACTATATATTCCATCAAACGATTACAGCTCTCACCCATAATTTTGACTAATGGCATTGCTCTCATCCCTCTACTGCAATCATCCTCCCTAATCCATCTGCATGATGCCCTCACTTATCATGCTAGCTTATGGGCTAAAAGGCTGCCTTGACATCACTCAGTGAGGCCGCTGCAATTTTATACATACTAAGAGGTATTATTGTGTGAGAACCCATGACACTTGTGACTTTGCCTAAAATGTTCAAATAAAATCCTTCAATAAACCTTAAGTTGAAAAATTCTCATACCCTTTCATTGCAGGTACCTGGAGATGGGTATCAATCGGCGAAAGGAGGTCCTGCTTAAAGAGCGAGAAAAGCGGGAGAGGGCCTATCTCCAGGGGGTGGCTGAAGAAAGAGATTATATGTCAGACAGCGAGGTTAGCAACATTAGAGATGATCGGAACGACGGACTGGAGAGGCCGCGAACGGCGCCTCAGTCGGAGTTTGATCAGTTCATACCCCCGCAGACTGAAGCGGATTCCCAATACAACACACTTACAAGCCCCTACTCTCATTACGGCCAGTATGTTCCCCAGACTCAAACGACAAGCCATTATACCCAACATAATCTGTATGAGCCACAGTCCGTTTACCACCAACAGGTGTCTCCTTACCAGCATGTCCCGACCCTCTCCCTCTCCCACAGTCAGGATCAGACAAGCAGCTATCAACACGCTCTGCTTCTACCACAAGGAAAGCAGCGGCAAACTGACCTCTCTGATTTAGAGCCAAAGATCGCAACTAATTACGAGGTCATACGTAACCAACCACTCATCATTGTACCAACCTCTTCAGAAAGTGGTTTTGGGGTGGCTCACCTTGGAGGCAAGTATGGCAGCTTGGACTTAAGGCTAGGGTTAGAGGAGCGGAGCATGGCCTCTAGTCCCATGTCGAGCATCTCTGCGGATTCCTTCTACGCTGATATCGACCACCACAGTGCCAGGAACTATGTACTGATCGAGGACATAGGGGAACTCACAAAGGCCTCAACTGGATTGGGTACTACTGGCTTGGGTTCTGGATTTAACCTGCCTGATAAAGAGTTATCCAAGGCAGACAGACTACTTAGGGCAGCACAAGTCAGACGCGCAGAGGTACAACCCCATTATTTTCCTTCGTAATTACCTTTGTCATCCTTTTATTCATTTCCTTTTCCTTTGTACTTATGTTTCCCCTTGTTTCCCCTTTAGGTAGCAGATTTTTTAGGTCAGTCCCAACTCCAAGTTTATGGTAAAGGAGAAGAAGACACTATGGAGGAGCCTTATGAATTAAAGCTACTGAAGCAACAGATCAAGCAAGAGTTCCGGCGAGGAACTGAGGGACTAGAACATTTATCAGGCTTAGGCCTTCCCCAGTATCTGCACAGCGATAGCAGCTTTCGCCACTTCCCAAAAGGTGAAAAATACAGCATTGGAAGGCTCACTCTTGAGAAGCAGGCTGCAAAGCAACTCCCAGCTGCTGTGCTATACCAGAAACAGATGAAGAACAAAAAGGCCTCGCTAGACCCAAAGGCCATCACTAAATTTTCCCCTATTCAGGAGAGTCGGGATTTGGAGCCGGACTTTGGCAGCTACATGGGATCTGGAGCGTCCTCTGTTACCAACCTAGCTGCCAGAGCAAGGCTACTTCAGGATGAGATTACCTTTGGACTGAGAAAGAATTTATCAGAGCAGCAAAAGTACTTAGGCTCCTCACTTGGAGCCAACCTAGCTGGTTCTCTGGGGCAGTCTCTGGGACTCGGGTCAAATATTAGGGCCTCTGCCCAGGATGATGGAACTTACCCAAGCGGCAGTCGTTCTAGGCCATCATCTCGCCCTTCTTCCCGACCCTCCTCAGTCTACGGGTTGGATCTATCAGTCAAACGGGATCTTTCCAGCTCCTCGCTACGACTCAAAACCGAGGGGGAGGTATTGGATGCAGCATTCGCTCCCGGCGTGACTAGAACAAAACCCACCAGTTTGCCGATCAGCCAAAGCCGGGGTCGTATCCCCATCGTGGCTCAGAACTCTGAGGAGGAAAGCCCCCTGAGCCCGGTGGGTCAGCCGATGGGCATGGCTCGAGCTTCGGCGGGGCCCCTCCCTCCGATTTCCGCCGACTCCAGGGACCAGTTTGGCTCCAGCCATTCCCTGCCAGAGGTCCAGCAACACATGAGGGAAGAATCTCGAACTCGCGGCTACGACCGGGATATCGCATTCATCATGGACGACTTACAAGGTGCCATGTCGGACAGTGAAGGTAAATGGAACCAGAGACCTTTGCAAGAACTCGACTGTGTGGACTTGCCTGTATTGCATGCTACTGTCAAGTGATCTTAAGTGTTCAATCATCAGTACTTCCAAAAAAGCATTGCTTGTTACTTGTTACTGTATATATTCCTCTGTTCTGTTCAATATCATTCAATTGGATGTGTTGCATGCTTTTCTCCTTTTTAATGCTTCCTATTACAATGCCTAAGTTTGGGTTCATGTATGGCACAATTTCGACATTTGTTGTGTGATATCATAAGCATGCATTGGCGTTTTGGTCATCTTCGTTTAGTAGATTTTTAGGCATTATGTTATGTTTGTAACTCAATAAAGCTTAAGCAGTAATTTATACCACCGCCATATCATCATGCCATTCCTATCAGGTTAAATCTTTTTAAAATCCGCATTTGATTTTGCACCCTTGCATGTTATATTTTTTATACATGAACATATGTGTTTTCCGTTTTCATCCCAATAAAGTCAATGTCTTCCGTATATTCAGTTTTCCTCATTGCCATTTTAGACTGAAATCCACATCTGTAGCTGCAAATCTGACATCTACATAACAAATGTTTCTTGCTGATGAACCTAACGACTATTCCACTCACGTCGCATTCAGCTTCCGAATTTTTTTGGGAGGCTCTTGGTGATAAGAAGATGATTTATGTGCTGACTCCACATATAAGTCTCAATCTGCCTTGATTACAGGACTCAGTGAGTCCATGCTGGTGTTGAACAGAGAGGAAGCCAGAATCTTTCATGAAAGTATCTCACACGGTAGAGTATCATAGCTAACCAACTTTCAAGGCCCACTTACACACTGGTTGATGGATGAGCTTTTACCCCTATAGTGTATTTTGTGTTTTTATCATAGTGCCTCTCCTTTAATTGTGTACAAACAGCGGCTAGTTGGTTGTAGTATTTCAAGCATGCGTCATACATTAACTCCCGCTTTGAATGCATGTGCCAACATAAACTCCCAGTACATAACAGCTCCTTTCAGCTTAGTTCATTGACGTTAAAGGCCGCTGCACGTATTTCCTGATACAAAAAAACGTATATATCAAGGGCGTAGGTTTGCATAGGGATAGTAGGGACATAACACTACCAACTTTTCAGGATGCTCAAATTGTCTCCACCAACTTTTAGCTAACCTTATTTGCATTATATAATGAGTTCAGTTCCCATATGTTGCAGAATGGACCCTACCATTATTAAGTGATTTATTTTCATTATGTTCAGACTTACATTTATTCCTTTTAACTTGCTGAAAGTGCTGGTCCATTTTTCCCCTTAAAGGCACGTTTGATTGGCTGATGACTAGGGTTGGGCATCGTTTGAATTTGAACGTTTCCGATTGCACGTTTTGATCCCGGTTCAAAACGATTCCGATTCTTTTAGTAGGCAGGGTAAAAAAAAAATGCGTAGTTTGTATTAATTTCTTAACTTCTCGATTATTTTTAAAAATTATATGAACTTTCAATTGACTGCTATAAATTTCTCACATGGCTGTTTTTAACTTGTTTATAAATTTCAGTCTTTGAACATGAATATAATGAAGTTGCTTTCCACAGATGTGCACTTTAACAAAGGTGTTTATTTTTCAAAAGGTCACGGAGAAAACATTTACACATATTCTTTTGCCTATGTTTTAGAGTGTCTTATGCTGCAGACATTTAGTGTATTGCATCGTTTGTTTGAGGTGTTTTTTCTACAAGTTAGTTAATCAGGCGGTGAGCGTTCTGTCCCTTAATCTTAAATTGACTACTTTTTAAGTTTGATTTCTTTCTAAACTGATATATTGTTCATCCGTTCATAAGATGTCATTGTATTGTAACTCTGGACTCTACAGTTTTTCTTTGGTTTTGCTCTGTGCGCTTGGCTTGACTTACTGGAAGCAACAGGCAAAAAGAACCACTTTAGTTGGAAAAAAAAAAAAGAGGTGTACAGACACTATGTACCTCCTCTGCATTACACATCGTTGGGAACCATTTATAAAACAAAATCTGTAAGTTTGCACGTTTTAACAGAGGGTCTGATATATTTTCGGTGTGTTTATTGTGTTACTTTGTTGTCATTTATATGAAGCGAAGCAACAAGTTTTTGTGCTAAGCTAAATTAGCCACTTAATATGATTTGCTCATAACGGAGCTGTGGCTTCTTCATCGTGGTGTTCGGCAGCTATTTTTTCCCGATCGGTGGTCAAGGCATCAAATCTTGGAATCGGAGTGGAATAGTTCGAACGGTTCTGGAAGAGCCGGAGTGTTAGTCCCGGATCCCATCGGTGCTCGATGCCCAACCCTACTGATGACTTCACCACCCCACGCAGACACACACTCACACAGCCCCGACAGATTCATGTCGACAATATGACGCCTCATTTGACCCCTTTTAAGAGGAGGGCTATTAAGTTTTTTTGGTTTGTTTTTTTGGCCAGCAGCAGCCACTGTAAGTGATGTAAAAAAACGTCAATGTTGTGGTGGAGGGGGGGAAACACCACTAATTTTGCTACTAAAAATCCGACCTGCATCAGAGTTAGCATAACATTACAACCACGCCAGCTGAATAAATCATTCATGTAATCACCTTAAAGCCAAATTTTAAAAGCATACACCTGAAATATTATGACATTATTTATTTAAAAATTAGGGCTGTCAAAATTATCGCGTTAGCGTGAGGTAATTAATTTTTTTAAATTAATCACGTTAAAATATTTGACGTATTTAACACACATGCCCCTCTCAAACAGATTAAAATGACAGCACAGTGTAATGTCCACTTGTTACTTGTGTGTTTTGGTGTTTTTTCGCCCTCTGCTGGCACTTGGGTGCGACTGATTTTATGGGTTTCAGCACCACATGAGCATTGTGTAATTATTGACATCGACAATGGCGAGCTACTAGTTTATTTTTTGAATGAAAATTTTACACATTTTATTAAAACGATATATTAAAAGGGGTTTTAATATGAAATTTCTATAACTTGTACTAACATTTATCTTTTAAAAACTGCAAGTCTTTCTATCCATGGATCGCTTTAACAGAATGTTAATAATATTAATGCCATCTTGTTGATTTATTGTTATAATAAACAAATACTGTACTTAGGTACCGTATGTTGAATGTATGTATTCGTCGTGTGTCTTATCTTTCCATTCCAACAATAATTTACAGAAAAATATGGCATATTTTATCGATGGTCTGAATTGTGATAAATTACGATTAATGAATTTTTAAGCTGTAATTAACTCGATTAAAAATTTTAATCGTTTGACAGCCCTATTAAAAATATTTTTCTTTGCAGTCTATACAGACATTTTTTCCCAGATAATCATACATTAATCATTAATTAATCATTTTTTTGTTGAGTTTGGCTGGGTTGTCAACATAAGCACAGTTGTTTTACCTGAAGGAAGGCTCCATTTTAATTCATTTTTGCTATACCCTCAGATGTTTTTTTTTTCCAGTTATATTTATTTATTTAGACAGAGAATGTTGAGAGGTCTTAAACCATTTTTTTTACATTCCTTGATAGTTAAGAGATTATAAAAAAAAAGTTTGTATTTATTGTGTACGTTAATATAATTTAAGTTATGTGAAAATATTGCAATTTAAATTTGCTGATAAAATTCAGACATTTAATCTGGAAGTTTTCAAAATGTTTCTTAGTTTTTTAAAACAAAGGTTTGAATCGAACGGTGTCTCACCTGAACCAATACACATGAAAGTTTGTAGAAGTACAGATTTATTTCACATAGATCATTTAGCCTATCAATTAATTAGGTTCCTATTTGTGAGAAATTTAGCCCTGACCCCCGTTCACCCAATCTGCTTGGTCTTCCTTCTCCAGCAAAAAGTGTACGTGCAGGTTATGCTGTTATCGCGTCCCTACCAACGTTAAGACCAAACCTATGCCCTTGGTGTATATACATATATATTTGTTTTTTAAAGAATGATATAATTTTGTACCCCAGCTGGAGGCCCAAACTGGAATATGGAAGGTGAGACAGCATACCAGAACAGAATGTACGCCTCCATGTTGCATATCATTATTCTCCTGAATGATTCACTTTTCTGTAAATTGAACGTACTGACTGAACCCATTCTCAAATGACCCGCATCTCAGTGGCAGAACGCCCCATGCCATTTAGTGGAACTGTTAGTTGCAATTCATTTTTGGGAATGAACCATCGCAATAGCACATCCGCTGCACTGAATCAGTGAGTATGCATCATTAGGGAATGGCTGCACATCACAGTTGTTCTGTAAAAGCATATCAGTTCTTTTCTGATTGTCTATGTTTTGTTTTTTTCTCACATGGATGTACTGTAAGTTTGGATTGAAGTTGCAAAATCATTAATTTTATGATTTAGAGAAAAAAAAAAAGTCTTCAAGGTCAACATCGTCTCTGCGATAAGAATGTTTGCCTCAATTTCTGATAAACGCGCTTAATCCGAGACAGGGATAATAGGATAAGACGTTTATCTAACATTTATATAACTTCACAAATTCAGTAGCTACAGGCCAGAGAGCAACTCTGCAGAAATTTAAAACTTAGACAAAATATCAATCCAAGAGCAAAATTCTTGATTTTGAAAGATAACACTTGCTATCATTTGAAATTATCGCACACTAAGTATTTGAACACCCTGCGATTTTGTTCTCCAACTTAGAAGTGATGGGTGGGTTTGAAATTTTCATGGTAGGGGCTTGTCCACTGTGAGAGACAATCTAAGAAATAAAACCCAGAAACCACAGTGGATGATTTTTTTTTTTAAACAATATATTTGTATTATAGATTCAGGGCCAGAACGCAGTTCCGGTATAAGATTTAGGGCCTGAATGCTGTTCCGGTACACGGTGCTTTGATTCCGAAAATATGACGGCAGCTGTCAAAACGCTATGTAAAAAAAATAATAATAATAATACAAAGCTGCCACACATGGATTTCATCTCCAAGAAGAAAACAATTTATCAACATCAGATTTACATACACAAGTGTTAACAACAAGTATAATAAAGTGCTTGAGTAGCGTAATCCGTTTCCACCAATAATTATTATCTATCTTATTCCACGGACGGCATGGAGGTTTCCCCAGCTGCTGCAGTTATCTGAGTCTGACGATGATGAGTCACGTCAATGTGCGAATACATGCAGCAAAGCAAAACGCCTGAACTCATTTATCCGTTCAATTGGCTGCCATACAGACATGTGATCAGCAGAGATAGTTAGCTCTGATTGGTTCATATGTGATTGTTTTCTGGAACAGGTTGTTGATGCAACAAAAAAAGGACAGTGCAACATAAAATGGATCAAATCTTTAAGAGCAACGAAAGAGATGAGGAGGCTTATTTATCATATTTAGTTTTATTTGCTCTGATGGGGAAATTCAGAACATCTTAGCTGTCAATGTGCACTTTGGACTTAAATTTGTTCATTTATGCTAGGCTACTTATTCATTTCCTTATGATAAAAAAAAAAAGTCAATGTTTGCGCGATCTTCAAAATATATTCCATTTCACTCTGCATTTGTACTTATTTTTCTGAATGTATGTTACTTATATCTTTTATTGAAAAATCAACAAAAAGTAAATATTTACATTAACTTCAATTTTATCATACATCCTACCCTATCCATCCTGAAGTACCGTAGTTAAAATGGAGAGATTTGGCATTTAGTATGTGATGAAATGAGGGAAAATAAAAATTAGGAGATGGAGGTTGGGGTTATTTGTTAGGTTTTGTGTTGGTTTCCTCCTAGTGTGTCCCCGTGATTGCCTATTAATTTCACCTGTTGTGCCTTCTCCTAGTTTATCTCTGAACTTGCATCCTCCTGTGCTCACCTGTTCCTCGTTGCCTCGTTACCCCTTGTCTGCGTGTGTGTATATAAGCTCTCAGTTTCTTTTCATTCCTTGTTGCGTCATTGTCAATGTACGGGTCCACGTTCATGCCTGCGTCTCCCCCCCCAGTTCCTCGTGTTACTTGACCTGCTTTGAAAGTAAGTTTATTTGTTAGCCCGACTTTTGTTTGTTAAGAGTTTTTGGACACCACAGTCGTTTTGTTGGTACTTTGTTTTTTGTTGGCATTAATTAAAACCTTTTGCACCGCCCTTCTGCCTCGCTTCCTTTTTCCTGCTTTTGGGTCCACACAACCTGTCTGCCCGCGTATTCCTGACATTATTGCTGTTTTTGTTAACTTTTATTTTGCAAATCATTGAAAAAATTCAATTTTGAATGAAAATCAGTTTTTGTATGTGTTATAGAAATAACTGTGCTAAAACAGTTTTCTTTGCATTTCAGTAGTTTAAGAGGTTTGACCCCCCCCCCCCCCCCCACCACCACAAAAATGAAAGAAAAAAAATTAATAAATAAAATTTCTGGCTCCGTGGCGACCTTCACGTCGGGGAGTTCCGGCAAGAAATTCTAGCCACTTTCACCCCTGATTATACTGCTGCAAATAAGTATTTGAACACCTGTCTATTAGTTGGAATTCTCAGCCTCAGACCTGTTAGTCGCCTTTAACTTTTTGAGTCTGACTTTTTGCCCTGTTTGAGACGGTTAGGCGCATATAAACACCTGTCCACACCATACACCTCAAAGGGCTGCCCAATGACACCAGAGACAGAATTGTAGACCATTACAAGGCTAGAAACATTTGCCAGGCAGCTTGGTGATATAAGATCCACCATTGGAGCAATTATTACAAAATGGAAGAAGCTAAACAACTCCCGCAGACTGGGGCTCCATGCAAGAGCTACCTCGTAGGGTCTCAGTGATCCTTAGAATTGTTTATTCAGCCAAAAACTACAAAGGAGAAGCTGGTCAATGACCTGAAATGAGCGGGAATCACCATTTCCAAAGTTACTGTTGGTAATACTCTAAGACATCATGGTTTAAAATCATGCATGGCACGGAAGGTTCCCCTGGTTAACACTAGAAGTCCCAGAGAATTATGGTACTACGAATAGTCTCATTTATTTATTTACATTTATTTAAGGAGTTTTGCACTTTTTACACATTTTTTAACTCACTTCTCCATTACACACAAAAACAGAAAAAAATGGCCCAAATGTATACATTGATTTGAAATAGCGTTTTAGAACTGCAATTTGAGTGTAAAGCAGGAATTGTGTGTATAGTTTAGAAGGACTGAATCATGGGCATGGAGCATGAATTGTGGTAATTGTTTCTGACGTTAGTACAAGAAAATGTGTGAAAACCTTGAGAAAAACAGAAACAGGCTGAGTTTGTGTCGTGAGAAGGGGGATATATTAGGCGAATATTAGGAGTATTTGTTTTGGGAAAGGCTGAGTCAAACTCTGCTGGGTTTTCTAGTGTTAAACCAGGACATGCCCAGGCCTGTTTTAAGTTTGCCAATGACCATTTGCATGATCCAGCGGAGTCATGGGAGAAAGTCGTATGAGATCAAAATGGAACCTTTCGGTCTTAATTCCACTCATAGTGATTATAGGAAGAAGAGTGATGAGTACCAACCCAAGAACAGCATCCCTACTGTGAAGCACCGGGGTGGTGGCATCATGCTTTGGGGGTGTTTTTCTGCATATGGGACTAGATGACTGCATTGTATTAAGTAGAGGATGACCAGGGTCATGTACTGTGAGATTTTGGGGAATAACCTCCTTCCCTCAGTTGGACCATTTAAAATGGGTCGTGACTGGGTCTTCCAGCATGACAATGGCCCAAAGCAGGCAGCCAGAATAACCAAGGAGTGGATTCCTAAAAAGCATATCAAGGTTCTGGAGGGGCCTCCCCAGTCTCCAGACTTAAACCCAATAGAAAATCTTTGGAGGAAGCTCAAACTCCGCGTTTCTCAGTGACAGTCCAGAAACCTGATTGAGCTAGAGAAGACGTGTGGAGCAGTTGTGCAAAATCCCTGCTGCAGTCTGTGCAAACCTGGTGAAAAGTTCAAACGTTTGGCCTCTATAATTGTAAAGAAAGGGTACTGTACCAAATATTGACATTGATTCTTTCAGGTGTTCAAATACTTATTTGCAGCAGTATAATACAAACAAAGTGTTTTTAAAAAATTATATACACTGTGATTTCTGGATTTTTTAAAAAACGATTATCTCTCATAGTGGACAAGCACCTTCCACGAAAACTTAAAACCCGCCCATCATTTCCAGAACTTGCAAAATAACTGGGTGTTCAAATACTTATTCTCCTCACCGTAATTTACTCCAGAGGTGGGTAGTGTAGCTAAAAAAAAAAATACTCAAGTTAAGCATTACTTCAAAATAAGATCACTGAAGTAAAAGTAGTCATCAAAAAAAATGTACTCAACTACAAATTTTTAAAAAGTATTCGGTGAAAGGAATACTCAAGTAATGGGTAATTGCTGACAATGTTTGACTTTTTAAGCAACATTATAGATGATGTTGTGGTGAGAGAAAAAAATATATACATGAACTGATATTAATATACAGTACCATAACCTATTGGGCCACATAAATACACAAAAAAACACTTAATCCCGACTAGAAAAATTTCTAGAAATGAAATGTCACTTTTCCAAAGAGAATGAATGCCCTCTAAAGGAGAAAACATTTCCGACTGTCAAATTAAAACAATCGTATCTACTGTTTTCCATGGTTTATAGGTGACAAATAAAATCTGAGGGACACCAAAATCTGTGCTTTCGAGTAACAGTGAGGGCAGCGCTTTATTTTCAAATTATTTATTTTTTACGGCGCTTTAATGACGCCACGTGATTGAACGTGTCGGCGAGATCATAGGACATCCTTCTGCAAGCTTCTGTGTAGACATGTGACTGTATTATTACGTTTGATTGGTATAATGGAGTCGTAATTATTTTTGTAACGCCTCATTAATGAAACTGTACTGGCAAAAATAAAGTCAGATCTAATACTATATTAGTCCTGCAACGATTAATCGATTAACTCGAGTAACTCAATTAGAAAAAAGCCACGAATCAGATGTTGCTGCTTCGAGGATTCGTTTAATTACAGTGACATTGTAATGGTTTATTTTTGAAAGTGTTGCATTTAGTTTTATTGATTTGGGTAGAGACAGTGCCCTCTAGTGGCAACAGTGAATATGGCATAACATAAGGTATGTTTTGTTGAGGTAATATGTTTGTTTATGCATTCGGTATATAGTTTGGAAGTATATTTAGCAGTTTTTTCTGGAAATATGTGTTTGAACGATTTGTTAAGAGCATTAGAAAAAAAGGTTAGCATTTTATAGCATTTAAGCTAGCGGATGTGTGCTATATAAGTTAGCCAATTGTTCTTTTGTTGGACTTAGATCCTCATTTATTCATTTTTTAAAAAATATTGTTTGAAGCTTAAGTGCAGGTATTTTAATTTTTTGGTAAATGCATTTATTCCATTTCTGAAATGAAAATGTATTTAAATGTCATGCTCTTTTTAAAGTGTAATCTTAGCAAACCATAATAAGTATTATTGCAAGAATAAACACTTATTTGTTTTACATATCCTGAAATTAATTCTGCAACGCATCAAATGTTGGTAATCTGATTACTTGATTATTTGAACTAACAGATAGATCAATTGATTACCTAAGTAATCGATAGCTGCAGCCCTACACTATGTAAAATAGTAAATTTTTCTCAATAGGTTACTCAAGTAAATGTAATGGAGTAAATGTAACGCGTATTTACCCACCTCTGCAGTTGTCTTAAGATCTTTGTAAACTGTAACTCTTTGTAACTGTAAAGTCAAAGTAAAAAGTCAAGTAAAAACATTTAACTACTGTCCAGTGAAAAATAAATCATAAATAAAATTCTAAACTACATACTCTTGTCTTGTTTGACATTTGAGGGAGGAATTTCTGTTGATCTAAAAAATATACAACTTTCATCACGTTGTACATTAATTAACCTTCTAAATTCTAAGCGTGATCTCTGCATAAAGACAGAATTGAGGAATTGAGGCTTATGTATCGAGATGCATTTCCAAATGAATCCTCCATCATCTTGGGCAAAGTTAGGTCCATTGATGTGTAACAGACTTTGTGATGCATATTGGAAACAATGTTTCCAAAGCTTGATTGGAAGATTGAGCTCTGCTTTATATACAGTAATTCCTAACCATGCTTGAAGTAGATATATTAGTGACGAACACACAAGCTTTTTAACAGCTGCTCTCCTTGCTCAGCCTACCATCTGAGACAAGAGGACACTGACTGGTTCGACAAACCGAGAGAAGGTCATCCTCAGGCCAGACACATGGCTGACAGGAGACAGGTGAGTTCCTGATTTACAAGATACGATGCGACGGTATTGAACACTTCAGAAAGCCTACTTGAAATTAGAATTGCCAAAGAAATTAAGGCTATTATGCTAGTTAATATACAGTGGTATGGAAAAAGTATCTGAACCTTTTGGAATATCTCACATTTCTGCATAAAATCACCATCAAATGTGATATGATCTTTGTCAAAATCGCGCAGATGATAAAACAGTGTCTGCTTTAACTAAAACCACTCATACATTTGATAAGTTTTCATATTTTAATGAAGATAGTATGCAAACAATGACAGAAGGGGGGGAAATAAGTAAGTGAACAATCACATTTAATATTTTGTGGCCCCGCTTTGGCAGCAATAACTTCAACCAGACGCTTCCTGTAGCTGCAGATCAGTTGGCACATCGATCAGGACCAATCTTCTCTACAAAACTGTTCTAGTTTAGTCAGATTTCTGGGATGTCTGGGAGATGCTTCACAATTCACAACTGTATAATGACAATGAAGGGCTATTCCATTCTATTCTGTTCTGTGAATCGCTGTCTTTATGCCATGACACAGCATTTCAATGGGGTTCAAGTTTGGACTTTGACTTGGCCATTCCAGAACGTGTATTTTGTTCTTCTGAAACCATTCTAAAGTTAATTTACTTGTGTGTTTTGGATCATTGTCTTGTTGCAGCATCCATCATCTTTTTAGCTTCAACTGTCTGACAGACAACTTGATGTTTTCCTGCAAAACATCCTGATAAACTTTTGAAATCATTCTTCCATTTATGATTGCAAGTTGTCGAGGCCCTGAGGCAGCAAAACAGCCCCAAATCATGCTCCCTCCACCATGCTTCACGGTGGGGATGAGGTGCTGATGTTGGTGAGCTGTTCTATTTTTCTTCCACACATGACGTTATGTGTTGCTCCCAAACAATTCAACTTTGGTTTCATCAGTCCACAAAACATTTTGCCAAAACTTCTGTGGAGTGTCCAAGTGCCTTTTTGCAAACATTAAACGAGCAATATTTATTTATTTATTTTTGGACAGCAGTGCCTTCCTCCGTGGAGTCCTTCCATCCATCCTTCCATCGTTCTTGGCCATAGTTTTACATATAGTTGATGTGTGCACAGAGATATTGAACTTTGCCACTGATTTCTGTAAGTCTTTAGCAGACACTCTCTGGTTCTTTTTTTTACCTTTTTGAGAATTCTGCGCTGAACTCCTGGCGTCATCTTTGGTGGACGGCCATTCCTTGGGAGAGAAGACCGTGCCAAACTCTCTCCATTTGTAGACAAATTCTCTGACTGTCGATTGATGAACATCCAGACTTTTAGAGACGGTTTTGTAACCTTTCCCATCTTTATACGAATCAACAATCCTTGATCGCAGGTCTTCAGACAGCTCTTTTGACCGAGCCATGATGCACATCAGACAATGCTTCTCATCAAGAAATTTCCTACCAGATTGTGTTTTATAGTGGGCAGGGCAGCTTTAAACGACTCATCAGTGATTGGGCATACACCTGACTTAAAATGTTTGCTAAAAATTGGTTTCAATTTCTCTTTAAGTCTCCTTAGGCAGAGGGTTCACTTACCTAGTTTTTCTCCTTCTGTCATTGTTTGCATGCTATCCTCATTAAAATACGAAAACCTATAAATGTTTGGGTGGTTTTGTTAAAGCAGACACTGTTTTTTTTTGTTACATCTGTGTGATTTTGACAAAGATCAGATCACATTTGATGGTGATTTTATGCAGGAATGTGAGAAATTCCAAAAGGTTCAGATACTTTTTCATACCGCTGCAGCATAAATAGTGAAATGTAAGGGTTGTAAATCTCTGGAGGTCATGAGCAATTGAATTGGACATACTACGACTGGAAAGTAGACTACTCAATGATGGCATGACTAAAAAAATGACATAAAGGATCACTGAAAAGCAGATTGAAAGACTTTAGTCACTGTTGGCATGAACAGTGACTAAAAAGCTAGCTTATAAAAGCTACTTTAGGGATAATGTTTGACTTCTCCTGACTTAATTAATTTCTTCTTCAGATGAAACTCGTCCCTTACGTCTTCCCTCACACTCGAGTCAAGCTCACCAGAGACCAGAGGGATTCTAGCGTGTCAGGTACAACGTCATACTGACAGAGCAAAGACTCCTCTCTCCTTCTGTATATAGCTTGATTGTTACATATTTGGTTACTTGGTTACAATAGGGAATGGACTCGGGATCCGGGTGGTAGGCGGCAAGGAGATCCCGGGAAGCCGAGGGGAGATCGGCGCCTACGTTGCCAGAGTCATCCCAGGAGGCATCGCAGAACAAACAGGAAAAGTCATTGAGGGTAAGAAGATTATGAGAAGTTTAGCTCCGCTTAAGCTCCTTTCACAAACATATCCTAGTAAATTCCTGTGTAAGATGATGCGAGATTTACTCGCGTCATTGCTTTCACGTATGGAGCGATATCCCGGGAATGACGCGGGTTAAACACTCTCACAGACTTGTCCCCGTGTTGTCACTCGGCGCTCTCTGTGTGGGGAGAGCTTCTGGCGCGATTTTATAACCCGGACATTACGTCATTTTTGGCCGGCATCGGCTGTCACATTCTGTTGGTCAGATCATGTTTTGTTACAGAGCCAGTGTTCTGCCACAATCTGCTACATCGGCGTAACGTCCTACATTAGTCCAATTTGACACCCAAAGTACTACCGTGCGCGCTAAACTTGTTTTGTTTAGATGCATACAGGCAGAACGTACTACAAAAATGCCTTAAGAAAATACTCAAATGTAGTTACATCAAATAAGGACGGTTTAAATACGCTACATGACTAATGTGGTCAACTGCTTCAAAGCTAACACAAAAAAAACAGATTGGTTAAAAGAATGAGAGGGTAATACAAGCAAAAAGTATTTTTGAGGCAATGAAAAGGTTTTAAAAAACTAAATAAAAACAAAAATAGTGAGTACTCGCCGCTTCTAACCGATGTGCGCATGCGTCCGGATGCTTGCGCAATCGCGCTGAGCATTGTGTAGGACGTTTCACCGCGTAGTAAGGAATGGCCGAACACCGGTTGTGAAAGTGTTCCCTACGTCGTAACTGCAGCCAATTCAAGCTCATCAAGACTGTATTTCAGCCCAGGCGATCCAAGAGAAGGGTGCAGAGATATTAACTTGCTGGGCGCCATTTGACACCTTGTACTCTCAAATTTCGTGCATTTGCTAGCTTGGTTGTCTGCCACCCTTGTTTTGAAATCCCATACGTTGTGCTGGGATTTGAGTGTATTTGTTTTGTTGTCTTATCGGCTCTCTGCCTACCCCTTAGGTTAGTATTATTGATCCCTGTTTACATACTCATCGCGGACCCATTGTGTTATTCCCCCTTTTCCGCGATCGCGTGTGTTTTTGTTCGGTTCGTAACCTTGTTTCCGCAGTTGCACACCCTAACATCGGCAACAAAATAAACCACACATTTCCAAAGATGGACGATCCACTCTCTTCCTCGGCTCTACGATCCAGCAGCAATTTAATTTCGTTATGTTTTCAGTTTAATTTAGCTATTTCCAGCTTGCTACATTGATAATTGCAATGTTTGTTTACTGCTTTTCGTCTTACTGCGAAGAAAGAGGAAGTGACGGTCGGCCTGCCATGATATTTACGTCGTCAGCCATTGTGCGCTTGCTTTCATTCACACCCCTTTCCGGGAATGTCCTGGACATTATACTAAGACGCGACCCGTTAAATGTCCGCATAATTTCCGTGTCAGTCGATTGGGGAAACTGCTTTTACATACAACGGCTGCCCGTTTAAATCCTGGGATTTATTGTTCAGCTGTATGTGAAAGGGGCTTTGGTTTCCAGTTCATGGTCGATATTATGCAAATTAGCTAGCTTGAGATATCGCGGTAAGTGGCATTTGTTTGTTTGGTTTTTACAGATTTGTGCACAAGCTATTTGGTTAATTTCCCTGAGATCTGTAGCTTTTATTTGTAAGAACTGATGTTTACGAGACTTAATGGAATCAGCAAGTCACATACTTTCTGTCATTTTTGAGTGCACAGAACATCACATCCTGTGAGCTTACCTTGGGTGATGTTAGTCATTAAGCTATTTTTAGCAAGCCTTATAGAGCAGAGGCAGGCGCATTCCCCTCTCCAGCTGAGTTGAAATTTCCAAACGAAGAAAACTGATGTCTAATTACACAAGTACAGCTTTTTCCTTTGGTTAATTAAAATTTCGACTCGCATTTGTGATTGGTAATTTTGACAAATGGAGGAGGCTACTTCTTATTTTATTAACACTTTAGCCAGTGGTGTCGTTAGGCCTCAAGCCACCCTAAATAATAATTTGATGATGTTTTATTTAAAAAAAAAAATGCTGACACATTCACTATGAAGTTTCCAGAATATTAGTTTAAATTAGGGCTTTCAAACGATTAAAATGTTTTAATCGAGTTAATCACAGCTTAAAAATTAATTAATTGTAATTAATCGCAATTCAAACCATCTATTAAATATGCCATATTTTTCCTGTAAATTATTGTTGGGATCAGAGGCATAGCAAGACTCCCCGGGGGCCCCAGGCAACAAGCAACATGGGGCCCTTCGAGCGTGTGCAAGTAAGGGGGACAGTTGGACTTGGAGCAATAGCATATTTAATAAAAGTCTAATAACGCCTCGCTCTCATAGAGCGCTTTTTAGGACACTCAAAGTGCCCTCTCCATTGCATTATTCATTCACTCTACTCTAGGATTACAATTATTTTAGATGCATATGTGTTATATTTTTTTTTTATAGAGTATTAGACGAGGAACACGATAGACCCATTAATAGACTGTTTTGGAAAAATCACCATTTCTTTAAGTAGTCACATGAATAATGAGGTGTGAAAATCAACGTAAACTAACTCGGCAAAGACTTTCCAGAGAGTACTTGGTGAGTCACTCTTTAAACAATCATGTGGTATTAATAGCTGATTGGACTTTCTTAAACATGTATAATCTATGTGACATGGTTAGTGTTGATTGGGATTGATAACAGAATCGTTAGATCATCTGCCAAATGATTCCATGGTATTGAAAAACTCCCTACACTTGTTGCTGTGACAGTGCAGTAAAGCTGCGTGTGCTAAATCTGTTGGCCTTCTGCGGGCCCCTACTGGCTGGGGGCCCTAGGCAATTGCCTGGTTTGCCTAATGCCTCTGGTTGGAATGGAAAGATAAGACACAAGACGGATATATACATTCAACATACTGTACATAAGTACTGTATTTGTTTATTATAACAATAAATCAACCATTGGGCATTAACATTATTAACATTCTGTTGAAGTGATCCTTGGATAGAAAGACTTGTAGTTCTTAAAAGATAAATGTTAGTAAAAGTTATAGAATTTTTATATCAAAACCCCTCTTAATTTTTTCGTTTTTATAAAGTTTGTAAAATTTTCAATCAAAAAATAAACTAGTAGCTCGCCATTGTTGATATAATTGAATAATTATGGTGCTGAAACCCATAAAATCATTCGCACCCAAGCGCCAGCAGAGGGCGGCAAAACACCAAAAAACACAAGTAACAAGTGGAAGTGACACTTTGCTGTCATTTTAAACTGTTTGAGCGGGGCATGTGCGTTAAATACGTCAAATATTTTAACGTGATTAATTTAAAAAATTAATTAACGCCCGTTAACGCAATAATTTTGGCAGCCCTAGTTTAAATCAATAATCATATAACCTATCATTAATAAATTAAATATGATCACGAATCTGTCAGTTTCCCCTCACTTCATACAGTAAGGTAACGAGCCCCTTCAGTGCGTAATTATCCAATCCATTCCAATTATTCATATAGAAAATGCCCACATCACTGAAAATCCACTCCGCGTTTTCCCTTTGACCTTGCTCGACGTCAGTCACGGGCCGGCGTTAGAGTATAACTGCGTTTTTTTTTTCAGTAGTGAGTAATCTAATTAACTACTTTTCCCATCTTTGTAACACAGTTACCATTACTGAGGATGTGAAAGGGGACGTTTCTACAATTTGGTTCAATGAAAGGGAAGTTGTCTGATATTGACAGCTGTCTGGATAGAGCAGAGCATGAAAAGATAGATAAAGGATGGACATAAGAAGGTTATACAAGAAGGTGAGTATTTATCACTGCTAGTAACAGTTAGTTCTAGCCCCGACTAACAGCAGAAAGTACCACGTAATTAATGAACCAACTGCTCCGTCTTCGACAAATAAAAACCTGGCTTGAACACTAAATCTTTGCGCACGTCTTACCATTTGTTTTGTGTGCACTCTTTTTACCACTTATCTTTTGGGTGACTTCCTTCTGGAGTATCAGCTGTGTTTCTCACTTAACGTATAGATGAGTACAGGAGCTGAGCTCATTCACATATGATTATCATCAGTGGATAGTCATAATCAGACACTAATAATAATCACTCCACCACTTTTATTGGCCTGTAGGAGTCAGAGCAGAGTGACAGAAGACCATTGATGCTTCCATCTACCGAGTAACTTGCAATTGTAGCCATTTTTCCAGTTTTTCTATTGTACTGAAAATAGACTGAAACAACAACAATAATAATCAATAAATTATCAATCTTTTTTTTAGCTGTTTGTGAAGTTTTGTGCTTGTACTCTACGTTCACTTACATTCTGGTCATCTCCTGGGGGCTAAGCCCCCTGTTCTATAAACCTAGTGACACCCCTGACTTTAGCTGTTTAGAAGAACAGGTATTCCTTTCATTAAAGCATCACTCTTAATAGATAAGTGGGCGATGATGCAGTCAGAGCACCCATGTGTTTACCAGACTCACGCTGAATGAATGCAGAGTGCGACACGGCAGAACATGCCTGCAGGTGCAACCTTAAATAGAGCGGAGGAGGACTAAAATGAAATGCAGCGTACATAACGACAGCTTTCGGAAAAAGGATGCATATTAATCTGAAATTATTGTCATGGTGCCAGACGGTTTTGTAATTATGAGCGAGGACTCACTCAGCGCACTTTTTCGGCAAATTAGCTTTAGATTTTGGTGCTGTTGTCTTTGTTCAGTGGATGATTCAACCATCAACATACATGCTCAATTGAACAGACATAACTTGTGGCATGTACTTGGGATACTTACTTGGCAATAATGAGTTCCATTAGCATCTAATGACTTTTTTCCCTACTGATCGCCATTGCAGGCATGCAGGTGCTAGAGTGGAACGGCTTGCATCTGACGGGAAAGACCTACGAGGAAGTGCAAGGCATCGTTGGTCAGGCCTGTGCAGAGGCGGAGCTCTGCGTGCGGCTGTAAGTCGGTAGTTTTATTGTTTCCCTTCATGGTATAGTATAGTATAGTATAGTATAGTATAGTATAGTATAGTATAGTATAGTATAGTATAGTATAGTATAGTATAGTATAGTATAGTATAGTATAGTTCCATATGAATTAACACTTAAGAAGGCATTCATTTAAGGAATAGGAATCAATCAATCAATCAATCATTCAATAAATAAACAATCTACTTTAGGTGTCGTATTTGGAGCCATAACCAGAGGGATTTTTTTTTTTAAAAATGTATGATTTTAATTGTATTAATTGAGTACTTATGAACATTTTATTGTTTTCGGGCAACATTCAGGGCAATTAGATATTTTATGGGCTGGAACAGTTTATTTTAGGTCAAATAAGAGGCTGCCATTGACCCCGCTCGATAAAAGACTTAACTATCAGTTGACGGGAAACAGTAGGGGGCCTATTTTCAAAAACTTCAAATTCAAATATTTTCAAAACCAAAGCCGCTAGCGACCTAAAACCAAAACAGGCACCTCCCTTAGGCATATATGGCTAGGTTCATACTGCAGGTCTTAAAGTGCGTACGACAGGATTAAAAAAAAAGACTTTAAAAACATTATTATGTGAATTAACTGTCAAAATTATCGCGTTAACGGGCGGTAATTAATTTTTTAAATTAATCACGTTAAAATATTTCACGCAATTAACGCACATGCCCCGCTCAAACAGATTAAAATAACAGCACAATGCAATCTCCACTTGTTACTTGTGTTTTTTGGAGTTTTGTCGCCCTCTGCTGGCGCTTGGGTGCGACTGATTTTATGGGCTCAAGCACCCATGAGCATTGTGTAATTATTGACATCAACAATGGCGGGCTACTAGTTTATTTTTTGATTGAAAATTTTACAAATTTTATTAAAACGAAAACATTAAGAGGGGTTTTAATATAAAATTTCTATAACTTGTACTAACATTTATCTTTTAAGAACTACAAGTCTTTCTATTCATGGATCGCTTTAACAGAATGTTAATAATGTTAATGCCATCTTGTTGATTTATTGTTATAATAAACAAATACAGTACTTATGTACCGTATGATGAATGTATATATCCATCTTGTGTCTTATCTTTCCATTCCAACAATAATTTACAGAAAAATATGGCATATTATATAGATGGTTTGAATTGCGATTAATTACGATTAATTAATTTTGAAGCTGTAATTAACTCTATTAAAAATTTTAATCATTTGACAGCCCTATTAAAATCATATTTTGAGACGATTTGACTATATAGGCCTACAAAAAACACAGATGACAAGAAATTAGTTTAGCCATGCCTACTATTATAGGGCTCTAGCGTCCCCAACAGGTGGATGACGTCTGCAGGGTAATGGTTTCATCTGATTTACAATTCAGCCCATTGAGGGGGAATGATTCAGAACGAGGATAATGCGACAAAGAGAGCCGCAAAATGTCATTGTTTCAGTCTCTTTACTCCAATATTTTTACAGGATATTCTTTTTATCAAAGTATTTTTCCCAAATTGCTAAAAATATGGTATGGTCATGACATAACAGTCTTGTGCTAAATGGAATATGAAATAATAAAAATGCATTTATCCAGTACGACATGGCAAAATTACTCCGTAATGGTCAAAACTGTCGACTTCAACTTTACCTTTACCTTCACCTCGCTGGTCACTCTGTACTCCACACCCTCTTCATCTGACTCCTTTGAGCAATTGTTGCGAAAATGCACTTGTTGATATTTCCCCAAACAGAGACCTTAACATGCTATCAGACCCCGAGCACCCACAAGTCCTGGAGCACCACGTCCAGCTTAAGGCTGGTATGTACACTGGATCGGCATGCATATGCGTTGTGCTAGGATGGTGTGACCAACCTGCGGTTTGTTTCTAGTCGGAGGCCAGCGTTCCCCCGGTGTGGATCCCAATCAGCTGGCCGCGGAGCTGCATAAGGTGTCCCAGCAGCAGGCGCCGGGCGTGATGGGCGGGACTGGCGCAGGACTCGGAGGACCTGCGGGTCTGAGCGTGCTGTCGGCGCTGGAGCGTTCGGCTCTTCTCCATTCGGGCACCGGATCAGCTGCCTCCAGCGGGGTGCCCAGCCCTGGCCAACCTGGCTCGCCAGCTATCAATAAGAAACAACGAAACAAGGTGAGATGGAAATATACATTTTCACCAAAAATCTAATACAGTGGTACTCAGGGCTGTCAACAGACTTGAAGGGGCCCGGGACAAGAGACAATTATAGGGCTCTCCCACCCCTGCCACCGGCTTGTCACGACAACCTACGCAGTACTTTTAACGCTTTGCAAACAAGGAGAGTGTAAATTTTCAAATGATTTAATTTGAGATGGATAGTTAAATCTAACAGACCGTAATGTGATGTGACACAATATAAACAAACAATTTCCATCTATTATCCCACGTAGGCTACAATACAAAGCAATACAATACAATACAACTGAGAGTGCTATGCCTGCCTGCTAAGCAACAAAACAGTATAACAAAACATCTTGTGCCTGGTGTTAACAAGCCCTCAAACAGTGATGCGCCTAGATTTTTTGACAGACTGGAATCGGGCTTTGGTCACAGTGATCGCGAATGTTAGCGTTTAGTGTTACTTAGAGGCATTTGTTCACGTACCGACATCACCGTCCACAGCCAACTCTGCCCTAATACTCTTGCTTCTTGTCCCCTTTTTAAAAACTTAATTTTTTCTTGTTCACCTCTATGATGTACATCTCTTTTTCTTTTTTTCTTTTCTTTTCTGCATACCCGATTGATGGCGACTCGCCATGTTTAGAGTTTATAACAGTGAAAGATTTTAATTTCCTGCTTCAGGGCATGTACGTAGTGTAGCCTTGAGTGCGCCAGAGCGGGGTCAAACCATTCTCTGCTAATACGTGGTGGGGCGTTGTGCAAAAAAAGGAAAAAATATATATTTTAAATATTTAATATGTGAACGTTTTTAAGTATATATCGAGTAGAACATAATATTTAATCAGACAATGATTTAAATAAAAAAGAAATAGCTGAACGTAAAGTAAAATAAATCAAGGGTTATTCAGGGGCCCCTATGGTCCTGAGGCCCGGGACAACATGGCCGGTTGCCCCCCCCCCCACTTACCCCTACTTACGAACGTCTCTGCATACAGAATTTTACAGTTAATTCACGCCTCAACAGGGAAAATATTGCCTCTTGTTACAAAATAAATTTCAGGATATGAAAGGCAAAAATACAGTATGGCTTGTACTCACAGTTCCCAGAGTTCACTGAAAGTAACATAGCTGCTCTGCCATTGGCTATTGCCTAGTATTCCTGGCATCCCATTGGCTAAAAGGGACCTCTACTATATGTGTATGTGTGCATAGGCGGATCTTCTATTCAGGCGAAGTAGGCGATCGCACTAGGCCCCCAACCAGTTGGGGGCCCCCAACCAGCTGCCCTTGCCCCAACAAGCAAGGGCTTGGCCCACTGGAGCCAGCAGCACCCCCAACTATTCGTCATGTATAATTATGTCAACATACCAAACAAACAAATAACAAAACAAAAAAGAAAGCCATTTGAATGCTGCATTTATATTATCTCTCCCACACACACACGCACGACAATGGACTGTTCCACGACGACAGACTGAGTATCAGTCGTTTATCTTCATTTAGCACCGTTTAGCTTCGCTTAGCTCCGTTTGGCATCGCTTAGCTGTTCGTCAGCTTCACTTAGCTCTCCTGCGTTTTTCACACCACTAAGCTCGCAATTTTTACAGCTCACTTGCTACTTTGCACGTCGGCTATCGTTTATTGCGAACACATGAGCGAACGTTCTCTCCATGAGAGCCAAAGTGCAGTGAGGGAGAAGTTGAGAACAGGCCGGAGGCCGCTAATGCCTCTTTTAACTTTCTTCTTCTTTTTCACATCGAACATAAAATACACGACAGCACACCCTGTGGCGAAACAATGCAGTACAGTTCCAATCAGTCATACAATAACACTCAACAGCTGGTTAATGGCATTTGCTAAAAATTAAATCTATTAGTGACACCATAAGCAATGACGAAGAATGTTTTTTTACGGAGTGTAAAGCTTTCGGTTAGCGGTTTAGCGAACGCCGGTGAACATTTCAAAATAAAAGCACGTCATGTTTGTCACATAAATAATAATTTCTGGAGTAAATCCCACATACTTCAGAATTAATATTATAATATGTTGAGTAAATACTACAGAATACAGATTCTACACTAAGAATAGCTTTCAAATGACACTCTTTATGACAAATATGATTGGCAATGAATAATTATTATAATTATTATACTACTATTACATATAGTAGTATACTATAATAATAATGCTAGATTTTTTTTAAGAATTGTTTTGAATAATGTTGGATAGGCAAAGTCAATTTTCTGAATCTGTTTACTTTCCATTCTTTTGCACTAGTACATGCTATCAGCATTTAACCTCATTGTTTATTTGTGATTAATTATTGTTATTTACATGATTATTTTGTACTTTAATAAAGAATTTAAGTGCTCCAAAATGGTTTTGTCAATTAATAAGTATCAACAAAAATTTCATTGCTCAATTAGTAAAAAAAAAAAAAAAAGAAAGAAAGAAAATTATTAGATTAGTCGACTAATTGTAAAACTAGTCGGCTGACTAATCAGGAGAAGATTTGTCGTTTAGGACAGCCCTAGTGTACCAGAACATATTTCCTCCACACCCTTCTCAACGTTTTAACTCCTGACCCATGAAGAGGGCCCCTGGATATGTTTGCCTTAGGCCCCAAAATTGCCAAGTCCGCCACTGTATGTGTGTATCCCAGTGTCCTCTTCATTCGCCCATCATGTTCCGACAGCTTTAGATGAGTGTATTAACTTTAATTCTTTACTCCATTCTTGATTTTTTTACATTATGCACAACTGAGCATTCGTAGCCAGTCATCCCAGTTTAAATGAATTGGATGTGTTTCTTTGTCAATGGCATGTAATAAGTTCAAAGTCCAAATTGTGGTCAGGCCTGTTTCACACATATCCTCTGTTGACCTCCACCATTTTGATTCCATTAGCTTGACATAACACAACACTTCCAAAGGGGAGGTCTCCTCCCGGGAAGAAGGTCAACGCTATTATGCTTTACATCAGTTACTGACAGGACAATTATGATAGAACAAGTAAATGCAGTGCTGTGGTGCGTGACCCTCACAGGAGCTGTGCGAGGAGGCATGCAAGGACACGCAAACACACACGCATACATTGATGTGCATTAATTATTTTGCGAAATGAAATTATGCCATTGACGGCCATAGACGTCCAGTCTATTTAAACTGGGAGGAGGATGATGAGGTTTCAATGCCACTGACAACGGTGATGATAGCATACTGGGCGGGAATCATAGGAATAAAGGGATACAGTATTGATTAAAATTATTGATTCAAATTCTCATTTCTACTTATTTCCATACCTTGAAGTTCAACTACATTGCTTGCTCACAGCGGGATCTTTTGCGCTCAAATTTGAAAGTATTTTTTGTATGTATTTTTGTTCATTTCATTTATTTTTGTTGTTTGTTTTATCGTTTTACTACTTTTATAGAAAATATTTTACCGGCAAAGTCTTAATTTTAAATTCATATATAATATATAGAAAAGTCAATTGCATGCAATGACATTTTTCAGCCACCAGAGGGTATTTGGCCTCTCCTTAATATCCGAGTATGCTGACAATAGATGTCCAGGCGACTGTATTTGAAGGCTTTATTGTAAAATCTGTTTTTTCATGAGATATAAATTATGAGAAATATATTTGAAACTGGTGCGCACCGGAAATTATCTGGTTAACGATAGCATTATATAGCATTTAAGCTAGCGGACTTTTGCTATGCAAGTTAGCCAATTGTTGTAAACATTAGCATTATATAGCATTTAAGCAAGCAGACTTGCTATACAAGTTAGCCAATTGCAACAATGTAAAAATTGGCTAACTTGACTAGCAAAAATCCACTCACGTAACTCCTATATAATGCTAATGTTTACCAGTTTCTGGTGCACGCTAGAAACAATCTGATTGTTTTTTTTTTTATAATTGCGATAATTTATTCTTATGGTGTACTCTCATACTACTGTAAGTGAACCATTTGACGTACTATTTAATTTAGGAGAGGGTAAAGAATATACAGTGGGGCAAATAAGTATTTAGTCAACCGCCAATTGTGCAAGTTCTCCTACTTGAAAAGATAAGAGAGGCCTGTAATTATCAACATGGGTAAACCTCAACTGTGAGAGACAGAATGTGGGGGGGAAAAAACAGAAAATCACATGCTTTGATTTTTAAAGAATTTATTTCCAAATTAGGGTGGAAAATAAGTATTTGGTCACCACAAACAAGCAAGATTTCTGGCTGTCAAAGAGGTCTAACTTCTTCTAACGAGGTCTAATGAGGCTCCACTCGTTACTTGTATTAATGGCACCTGTTTTAACTCATTACCGATATAAAAGACACCTGTCCACACTTCAGTCAGTCACACTCCAAACTCCAATATACCCATGACCAAAGAGCTGTCAAAGGACACCAGAGACAAAATTGTAGACCTGCACCAGGCTGGGATGACTGAATCTGCAATAGGTAAAACGCTTGGTGTAAAGAAATCATCTGTGGGAGCAATTATTAGAAAATAGAAGACATACAAGACCACTGATAATCTCCTTCGATCTGGGGCTCCATGCAAGATCTCACCCCGTGGCGTCAAAATGATAACAAGAACGGTGCGCAAAAATCCCAGAACCACACGGGGGGGACCAAGTGAATGACCTACAGAGAGCTGGGACCACAGTAACAAAGGTTACTATCAGTAACACAATGCGCCGCCAGGGACTCAAATCCTGCACGGCCAGACGTGTCCCCGTGCTGAAGCCAGTACACGTCCAGGCCCGTCTGCGGTTCACTGGAGAGCATTTCGATGATCCAGAAGAGGACTGGGAGAATGTGTTATGGTCAGAAGAAACCAAAATAGAACTTTTTGGTAGAAACACAGGTTCTCGTTTTTGGAGGAGAAAGAATACTGAATTGTATCCGAAGAACACCATACCCACTGTGAAGCATGGGGGTGGAAACATCATGCTTTTGGGGCTGTTTTTCTGCAAAGGGACCAGGACGGCTAATCTGTGTAAAGGAAAGAATGAATGGTGCCATGTATCGAGAGATTTTGAGTGAAAATCTCCTTCCATCAGCAAGGGAATTGAAGATGAGACCTGGGTCTTTAAGCATGACAATGATCCCAAACACGCAGCCAGGGCAACAAAGGAGTGGCTTCGTAAGAAGCATTTCAAGGTCCTGGAGTGGCCTAGCCAGTCTCCAGATCTCAACCCCATAGAAAATCTGTTGAGGGAGTTAAAAGTCCGTGTTGCCCAACGACAGCCCCAAAACATCACTGCTCTAGAGGAGATCGGCATGGAGGAATTGGCCAAAATACCAGCAACAGTGTGTGAAAAGCTTGTGAAGAGTTACAGAAAACGTTTGGCCTCCGTTATTGCCAACAAAGGGTACATAATGAAATGTTGAGATGAACTTTTGGTATAGACCAAATACTTATTTTCCACCATGATTTGCAAATAAATTCTTTAAAAATCAAACAATGTGATTTTCTGGTTTTTTTTTTCCACATTCTGTCTCTCATGGTTGAGGTTTACCCACGTTGGCAATTACAGGCCTTCTCTAATATTTTCAAGTAGGAGAACTTGCACAATCTAATATTTTCAAGTGGGAGAACTTGCACTATTAGTGGTTGACTAAATACTTATTTGCCCCACTGTATGCCTGTGAATGTGTGTATTATGTTGTGTGCTTCATTGTTTTGCTACCTGTCGTTTCTTTACTCTTTTACTGTGATAGACGTCCAGTCTAATATCAGTGGATGTAAGTGGCAGCAAGCAAGTTTTAATCACTCTCCATGACCAACCATAACTGATAGAACCCATAACTTTCCTACTTCTCTCTCCTTTTTAGACCTCGGACATGATAAGGATGTCTCATCCCATTACTGGAGAAATTCAGGTAGAGGACACAATGTCCCCCCTCCTCCATCAACAAGATTTAATGACTGGACTTGTAATATGCTTAACGGTCCATATCGCATTACATTTGACAAATACTTCTTCCTCGTGCCAATTCAGCTGCAGATCAACTACGACAGGAACGTAGGAAACCTGATCGTCCACGTACTCCAGGCCAGAAATCTGGCGCCGAGGGACAACGATAGCTACTCGGACCCTTTCGTCAAGGTCTACTTGCTGCCTGGGAGAGGGTGAGACTGCGAGCTATTACTCATGTCTGTTACGCGTCTACCTCCTGCTTTTTATGTGTGCACATCCTGAGTGTATTCACCCTATTTGCTGCTTGATGACTATGTTCTAAGTAAATAATTGACTACCAAAACAGGCTCTTTTGGGTTGGAAAGTTATTGTATTACTGTCTTTAATTTTACTCAATGGGGCTATAGCGATTCAATATTTGAGAATGCTCACTTCCAAAGCAATTAACCGTTAATATGGAACCCGTTTATCCCACTGGCCACCATTGACGGCGCTAGATGTCCAATCCATTGTGACTGGAAGTGACTGGATCATTCATTCGGCCCTCCCAGAGAAAATTATGGAGCTACTAAAGGGACATCGATAGAAATAAAATAAATTTAAGCAATCTGGTGCGCACCAGAAACTATCTGGTGCATACCAGATTGCTTGATACAGATCGCTCTTGTCATTTCCCCTGGAGAAAGAGCGTAAACAAAAGTCGAAGCATGAGAGCTAGGCTACATGGTAACCCCAACCGATTGGCTCTTCCAAGCCTCTCCCTCACCTTTCGAACACGAAAAATCACGTAAAACTACCCCGACTCAATATCTGACAAACTGCTTGAAATTTGTCGAAATCAACTCCACCGACCAATTAAACCCCGGTAACTCTTAAGATTAAGCCTAATGTCAAAACTTCTGAATTTCCGGTTATGTTTAACAGCATATCAGTGCCAATGTAAAACAATGCAAACTGACGGCACAATAATCAACAACACACAAGAGGATTGTACAGTGCAATAAACTCAAAGGTGGTGGCGAGCGCGGATGCGCGTGCAGCCGTGCACACAGAGGCGTAGTGTCCCATTAGGAATACGCAAGCACTTGCCTAGGGTCCCCAGCCAGCAGGGGCCCCCAGAGAGCCAACAGATTTGGCATACAAAGATGTAGCACACCCATCTTCACCCCACTGTCGTAACTACAAGTATAGACCCTACCCACGTGACGTCACAACT
The DNA here is from genome assembly GCF_030265065.1 of Corythoichthys intestinalis. Lineage (NCBI taxonomy): Eukaryota > Metazoa > Chordata > Actinopteri > Syngnathiformes > Syngnathidae > Corythoichthys > Corythoichthys intestinalis. Next base: position 5,959,820 of record NC_080399.1, on the reverse strand, counting down.
CCTTCCTCCTGACTGGTGCCGCCCAATTGTCCGTCAACACATCATGTTTCCCTGTTACGGCTACGTACATTCCTCCTATTTACGACGTGTTTTTCTGCTCGTTAACATTAATAATCAAAATGGTGAAGGCATGTGTGGCGGTCGGTTGCAATAACAGAGAAGATAGACGGAGAAGACGGAGAGACTTGAAGTTCTACCGGATTCCGAGAGACCCGGAGAGAAGAGAGCGAGATGGGCTGCAGCAATTCGACGAGAAAACTGGGCTCCAAACGATTACCACAGATTATGTAGTAGTCATTTTATATCTGGTAAGATGCATTTAATATATATTTAGAGGGTTTGGGGCTGACAACCACAATTAAGATCATTGCTAGGCTAATCGCCGACAACATATACGTATGTATGTAGTGAGAGTGCTATCGCTAAACCATATAAACATTAAAAGCCCTAACTCCATTGACAAACGACATGAAATACATTAGACTTGACAGTGGATGTTAGCAATAACAAAAGATTTTGAATTGCAAATTTCGTAACTCACCTTTCCAAGCACAAGATAGATTCCTGCCGAATTTTCGTGGACGAGGACCTGTTTCACCCAACCAGCAACAAAGTATTTATAAGCCTCCAAGCTCTTAAAGTTTTTCAAACTTTCGTGAGAATAGGCTGATTTTGTCTGGACAAGATAATTGTACAGTTCAGGGTAGCTAGCAGATATCAGGCAAATACGGCGGAGACAGCGGGTCGAAAAACATCGATTTAGGCATCAAATATGGATCTGGCGAATGGATAAACTGAAGCTTTTCCACATAACGCCTTTTATGCAACGCATCAAGTGAGTTTACGGCATCCGAAAGCACCGGGTCTTCCATGAAATGCATTATAAATTGCTCGATCAATTGAGACCATTGATAATACAGACACAAAATTACAGACAAGTGGGCGGAACCATACAGCGAGCACGTGATTTTGTGACGTCGGTGGGTAGGGTCTATAGGAAGTGAATCAATACCATGGAATCATTTGACAGATAATCTAACAATTCCGTTACCAGTCCCAATTAGCATACATGTTTAGACAAGTCCAATCAATTGTATCACTGCATATATGTGCAAAGAGTGATACATCAGGAACTTTATGAAAAGTCCTTGCTGTATTATTTTAAGTTGCTTTTCACAGGCCACCTCATTATTCATGAGACTACTTAAAGAAATGGTGATTTTTCCAAGAAAGTCTATTAATGGGTCTATCGTATTCCTCGTTGAATACTCTATAAGAAAAATATAATATATATGCATCTAAAATAATCCCAAACAATTTTATTAGCAATTTAAATACTCTTTTTAGCAAGGTTCCTTGGGTATGCGGTATGCCACTGCGTACGTTCCCATAGCAACCAGTCCTGTTATTGTCCTACGTCACAAGCGCTGCATATTCTGAGAACAAGAATAGGCGTAGGCGTAAACGTAAGGTGCGCATTTCGAGCAGAGGACGGCCACCCCACCTGTTAGAGGATTAATCTGTGCGTCCATGAACGAATGTAAGTATTTCCTCTTCATGCCATAAAGTTCTTATGATAAGTTAGAGCCGTTATCAGCACGACCGTTTCGTGTTTTTCCTGTTACGTCGGCTGGTTGATCCCACTCGTTCTCGCTGCGTCGAGGAGAGCGTTCTTTATATTATATTCGCATTGCATATTTGCGTTAAGAGGGAAGGTGTTAGTTTAGCATCTTAAAATGATGTTGTACATCCATATGAGTGTAAAGTGCTTAGTTTTCGCAACTTTTATGGCCAAGATGACCACACGCAGCACGCACCCGAACCCCCCCTCCCCCACCTTCGTGTTCATTTTACTGCGCAAATATGTATGTGTGTCACGTGACTCAGAGTGAGAGTGGGCGGCGATCGGGCCTTTTTTTAATTGGCAAAATGAAGAGAAGTTATCCGTCTGGAAATGAAAAAAGAGAGGGGAAAAAAAAGCAGAAGTGGAGAAAAGGAAGCAAGACAGCGGTGAGTGTACTATGTTACTGTAGTTTTATGTCCTAATGTAGTCGAAGCACTGCAGACTAGTAGTAGTAGTAGTGTTTTTATGTCCTAAACCAATTAACTGCCTTGACTTGTTGTAACTAGCTTGTTAGCGTTTGCTAACAGCATTGCAGCATGCTAGCATTTCTTCATGCATAAAGTCCCCCTAACTTGCACATGCTCAAAGGGCCCCATATTGCCTGTTGCCTGGGGCCCCTGGGGACCCTTGCTACGTCTCTGCGTGCACATTAACAACCCGTAAGTACTCACCACAAAACGTGGCGGCAACTAAGCACTTTACACTCAATCGGACTTACAACGCATCCCACAGATGCTAAGCGAACACATCACCTCACGGCATAAATGTGCAACACGCATATGATGTAAACAAAGCTTGCCAACTTGGAGCGATGACTGCCCGTCGTTGCTACGGCAAAGCTACGAAACGTCCCCGCATGTAGGGGGTCCAACCTTTTGCTGATACCCTCCAGGATGAAGGAAAAATACTCACCTTCATTCATGGATATCCACAGATCAACGTTCTCTCGCAACGTCTCAACACTTGGCGCGAATGTCACCCGCCTCAATAGTCCCACAACACGTGACGCGAGACCAAAACAGGAAATAGCTAAGAGGTTGTCATGGAAACACGTACCGGAAACCTTTTATTTTAGCATTTTCTATTCAAAATGCTCTTCGTACATGAGTACAATATTCTTCATTCTACATACGTTATGAGGCAATTAAAAAATAGTAACGCAGCGACACTAAGGAAACTAACTTTAATCAGATTACTGGTGTAGAAAAATGAACGCGTTGGATAACTTGTTACTGAAAAAAGTAACCAGATTACAGTAACGCGTTACTGACAACACTGGCGACAAGCCGCCGGTCGCACTCCCGCCTTCATTGGTCGACAGGGAGCATTGTCACTCACAAAATGCAAGCCACCTCCTTATTAAAACGTTTGCCATGATCCCACTATTTGACATTATATAAACCACCCGCTTACTCACTTCCTCCTCCGTCCAACGGTGCATCAATTTTTGAGCTTCTTATGCCCATTCCTCGCGCAACAGGATCTTTTGGAAACCCCAAAAGGCTCATATCACTCTCCCTGGTTTAGCAACAAAAGCCTGCAGCACATTGGGCTGGCGTGATGCAAAAATAAACGAATTAATCCGCAAAATGAGCTAAATCTGCAGTCATCTGCATACAATAGTATGCCTGTATAGTGAAGATGATCTCATTCACCGACATCACATCCGCCTTCTTCCTCAACCTCCAAAGTTACTTAGGCTACGTTCATACTACAGGTCTTAATGCACAAATCCGATTTTTTGTCATATCTGTTTTTTTGGCGTGCCCGTTCAGACTGCCTTTGTCCATTGAGACCATTCGAGTATTACGCATGCGCACTAATTCGCAGTCCAACACGTGCTGAGCAAGACGACCTGCATGCGCAGAAGCATCAAAACAAATGACCACACATGCTGGCTGTCATCCGTCATTCCAGGGATATCATATTTTGCTTTTAAAAAAGAGGACACTAATAACAGACATAAATAATCCCAGTTTAAGATTATATTCGAAGTATATGGATCAATAGCATGCACGCACTGTCAGTGCATGTCACACACACATACGGGCAGTTTGCCCCGACTCTCGGCCGTGTAAGCAACGTTGAAATATTGCTTATTTGGAGCAGACAGAAAACCAATCATTCTCAGGCTTATCCTCAACCCATTTTTATTTTTTTATGACTGTTGTCAAGTCCGACCCTTCCTAAAAAGCCGTGTTCAAGGCAAGCTAAGCGCTAATAACACACAGCTGCACCGCTACGGTAGCGTCTCTCTCGCTTTTTGATGACGTAATTGCTGCATGAATTCCGATTTGAGAGACTGGACAGTACAGACCGCCGCGACAGTCTGGAAAAATGTGGCCCAGATCGGATTTGAACCACATACGAAAGTGACCCAGATCAGATTTGAAATGGTCCAGTTCTATGTGACTTGTCACGTTCAGACCGTCAAGTTAATGCCTCACTCGAGTTGGAAAAACACGAAAAAATTGGATTCGTGCATTAAGACCTGTAGTATGAATGTAGCCTTAGGTTCGCTAGGAAGGGTCACTACAGCACAGACTTTCTGAGAAGTCTACTGCTTTAAAATGGCGGCTGTTTACGAACGCCACCGAGTCTGTTATTTCGCATGTAGTTCTAAATGCATGTTATATCTAGGCGTAGATTGTAGGCTGTCGGCTACAGTCAGGAAATATTGGAGCCACCTAGCCAAGCATCACGTTTGCTACAGCGTCATAACAAACACTCTTCTATCTCCGTGTCTCTGACTTTTCTCGCGTCATTCAACCAAGGTAGTAACTAGAGATGTCCCTGATCGATCGGGTCCGATCACATCATTTTCAAAGTATCGGAATCGGCAAAAAAATATCGGCCATGCCTTTTTTAAATATATATATATATATGTTTTTTTTAATTAAATCGTTTTCTGATTGTATTTAACGTTACAATCATAATATGTTACACTCATCCAGAGTCTTTAGTTTAGGCTTAAGGTAGGGTTATCAAATTTATCCCAATAAAGGCAGTAATCAATTTTTTAAAAAATGTATCATGTTAAAATAGTTAACGCAATTAATGCATGCGCTGCACGACCCTCTCACGCATTGTTGCGCTCAATCTGTAATGGCGCGGTTTTACCTATATAGAGAGATAAAAGGCAGTGTATATTGAGTAGAGTGAATTTTGGCAGCCTTTGGAGCCTTTTTTTAATTGGCTAAAGCCTTACAATCCCTCTCCCTATGATTAACAATATCATGGGAAGCAATGTGGGGAAGCAAGGTAGCAATTGATCTTTTTCTTAACACCTTATGCTATTTCCCAACGCAGAGAAGATATATCCATCGGTAGCACTACGCACAGTCATGGTTCCACTTCCCATCATGCATTTGGGCATGGCTACAGTATCATTTACTGAAAGCTCAACAAATACACTTGATGGCAATATTTAGTCACAATACACAAAGTCACAAGTCTTTCTATCCGTGGATCCCTCTCACAGAAAGAATGTTAATAATGTAAATGCCATCTTGAGAATTTATTGTCATAATAAACAAATACAGTACTTATGTACTGTATGTTGAATGTATATATTCGTCCGAGTTTTATTGATTTTTTTCTTAATGCATTGCCAAAATTTATATGATCGGGAAAAATTATCGGGAATGACTGGAATTGAATCAGGAGCAAAAAAAAAGGAATTGGATCGGCAAATATCGGGATCGGCAGATATTCAAACTAAAATGATCGGGATCGGATGGGGAGCAAAAAAACATGATCGGAACAACCCTAGTAGTAACGCATAGTAACGCGCATTGTCTCGTTGCCGAAACGGTGACAAAATCCGAACGGAGAAAAAAAAACGTAATGCACGAAAAACGAACAGATTTTAAACGTACGGCATACACATTTAAAAATCAGTGTTCACTTGTACAAATTACGCCGAAACCGCACAACTTGACAGATATGCGTTTATACTTATCGCACCCGGGCTCCATTCACATTTGTTCCGCCAATGCTGGAAACCCCAAACAAAACATCTTTTATGAATTAAACATATTTTGTGAATTTTGCCCCTTGTGTTTACCTGATGTAACTGCCATAGTTTCTGTTACTTCGGGCTAAAAACCCATGAAAAAACATAATAACATTTCTTTATAAGTGGGCAAACTCACAAACTCATCAGAGGATGAACTCATTACTGTGCTTCCCCTACTACAGACGTGATGTTGTTGTTGCCCTGACCGCGCGCTCCGTCAGAACTTGAAAATAGCTCAGGGATCAATAAAGCCATTAGTCTCTCTAACAGTATCGGTTTCAGGAAATTAAGACATGTTCTTTAACAGCAGCATTCTAACCGTGCTGCCTTCTCTCCTCACGTCTACATTAACGGTTAAAGTAGTTGACGTTGGCTCGTTTTAGTGCATTCCCAGGGCGTCGAACCCTTTTGTGTGTCTTTATATGTGTGACCATTGCGAGAGTATGAATCCGCTTACAATCCTTTGACTGCCTTTTCTTTGAGCTCGTTTGGGCTTCTCTGACTGTTTATTTTTTTCTGTTTTTTGTTTTGTTCCGTTGGCTTTCTTGTTTGTGAAAATCTGCCCTCCTCTTCCTCTTCTGGACTCCCTCAGTCAAGTCATGGTTGTCCAGAATGCAAGGTAGTGTGGTGCCGATCTTTGCTTTCAGTCGGTGTTGTTACTTTTTACCCTCCTGCCTTTCCTTCAAATTCTGTGATTCGTACCCCACAATTTTTTGTTTTTTGTGCGTGTCCAGCTGTCCTCTCTGTTTAGCAGTGCTAAAACAAGATATACCATGGCTTCTTCTTCTTCATGCTTCTCACCTTCAACTCTCCTCCGCCTCTTTTGTACTGTAGAAATAATTACGGCAGCATTTATTACTTCATTCCTTTCAAATCATGATTTTCAAACAATCATATCGGAAAGCATCTTTTTCCTATTGTTCTGTGTACGTAATATTGTACTGACCGTCACGAAGATGGGAAGATGACGATCAAGTGTTTTGTGTGTTGTCGTAATGTTGCAGTGTGGACAACAAGAGAAGGACTAAGTACGCCCAGAAGACAGTGAACCCGGAATGGAACCAAACTGTCATCTACAAGAACATCCATATAGAGCAGGTACCGTAATTTTTGCAATATAAGGCGCATTTGACTATAAGCCGCTACCCACCATATTTGGCACGAAAACCATAAGCAGATTTTATGGGGGGGAAGCCCCCCTGGTGTCCGAAAAGTGTCATTGCATGTAACTGACTTTCCTATATATATAATTAGTACTGCAACGATTAATCGATTAACTCGAGTATTCGATTAGAAAAAAAATATTCGAATTAAATTTTGTTGCTTCGAATATTCGTTTAATTAAAGTGGCGTCGTAATGATTTATTTTGAAAGTGTTTGCATTTCATTTTATATATTAAGGTGGATACAATGCCCTCTGGTTGTCTCATTTCACATGGCTGAATCCAACTGCTCCCTGTTAAGACCAACGTTTTTGTTTGAGCTCATGTTTTTTAATGCATTCGGAAATTAGTTCATAGATATATTTAGCCTTTTTTTTTCGTGGGAATATGTGTCTGAAACGTTTGTTAAGAGCATGGTAAAAAATAAATAAATAAATAAATAAAAAAAATCGGAAAAAAAACGTTAGCATTTTATTGCATTTAAGCTACTGGACCTTTGCTCTGTAAGTTAGCCAATTGTTCTTTTGTTTACATAGATTCTCATTTATTCATTTTTTTATACAGTTTGAGGCTCAGCTCAGGTATTTTGATTTGATTTGTTCCTTATCCGATTACTCGATTATTCGAACTAACTAGTTCATCGATTAATCGACTACTAAAATAATCGATAGCTGCAGCCCTATACGTATATTGGGTTTGTTAGAATAATACAAACAGTCAAACAGTAAATATGGGAAAGGATACTATTCCCTTCAATAGCATCCGGTTAATAGGTTGTGCCGGACACATCACTGAAAAGTCTGACTGTTCATCCTATAACCGGTCAGGTGGTCATCCTGCTGACGCTGGGCTGCTACATGTGTGCAAACACCCCAGTAATGGCGGCCAACTACTACACAGCGACTTACTCTAATTTCTGCTCGGATTTGTCAATAGAGTAGATAGGCATATTGATGTGAAGCAAGAGGCACAGGCAAGATTGCGGTCGTTAACAAATTATTTATTATTTCTCTGCGGCCCAGTAGCGGATGTGCCATGGACCGGTATTTGTCCCTAGCGCGGTGGTTGGGGATCACTGGTCTAATGGACACCACCATTTGACTGAATTTAAGTCTATGCCTTTCCCCTCTCTCCTCTTCAATCTAGCTGAAGAAAAAGACTTTGGAAGTGACAGTGTGGGACTATGACAGATCCTCATCCAACGACTTCCTTGGAGAAGTGAGTTGAATCGTTTATCTTCACTTTAGCCAAATATTTCTTACTCTGCTATGTTTTTTTTTTCGACTTCAGGTCTTAATTGACTTGTCTAACACCACCCAACTGGACAACACACCTCGCTGGTTGCCACTTAAGGAGCAGAGCGAGAGCATTGAGCACAGCAGAGCCCACCACGGGGTTCAGGGGCCACCCGGGTCTGGAGCCGGGCAGGGGCACGGTGCCCAGAGCCATTTGTCAGGGCCCGGAATGGGGCCTGGGCATGGCATGGGTATGGGACAAGGACCAGAGCAGGGAGAAGGGAGCTATGATTCACCCATTAACTCTGTAATCAAGAGCAGAAGCCATGGAATCTTCCCTGATCCATCCAAAGGTAAGAAGAACACTTGGTTTAATCCAGGTGAACAACAATATATCGAAGGATCAAGTTTGAAGAATATGTTCAATTCCCAACAGATTTGCAAATGTTGCCTCTGGAAAAGTCTCACAGCAGCCCGGGGAGCTCCAAGTCTTCCTCCGACGGCCAGCTCCGCTCGCACGGGCCGTCGCGGAGCCAAAGCAAGAGCAGCGTCACCCAGGCCCACCTGGAGGACGCCGGGATAGCCATTGCTGCCGCCGAGGCTGCCGTGCAACAGTCCCGCCTGCAACCAAGTAATTCCCTTCCCTACCCTTGATGCACTTCCTTTGACACTCCTGTTTTTCCCTCCCCACGTGCGCATGCAGCTCACCTAAAAACGGGACTGCAACCTTTTACTTCATGTTTTTAATTACAGTGAAGCCCCATGTTTGTTATATATTTTTATACTTTGGCCAAAGTCTCATGTCGCCTTCTCTGTATAATTCTGATCTCGCCAGTGATCTTCAAATCAGAAACAGAAGAACTTTAACCACCACCAAATATTTTTTAACTGGAGGAACACCCCGAACATACTTCTGCCGAAGCAGCCAAATTCAAAGCAACACATTATTCAGTGTAAAGCTTTCTTTTCTCATCAAATCACATACAGTTGTGGTCAAAAGTTTACATACACTTGTGAAGAATATAATGTCATGGCTCTCTTGAGTTTCCAGTTATTTCTACAACTCTGATAGAGTGATTGGAACAGATACTTCTTTGTCACAAAAAAACATTCATGAAGTTTTTTTTTTTTATGACTTTATTATGGGTTAACAGAAAAAAGTGATCAAATCTGCTGGGTCAAAAATATACATACAGCAGCGCTAATATTTGGTAAATTGTCCCTTGGCCATTTTCACTTCAATTAGGCGCTTTTGGTAGCCATTCACAAGCTTCTGGCAAGCTTCTGGTTGAATCTTTGACCACTCCTCATGACAGAATTGGTGCAATTCAGTTAAATTTGATGGCTTTCTGACATGAACTTGTTTCTTCAGCATTGTCCACAAGTTCTCAATGGGGTTTAAGTCAGGACTTTGGGAAGGCCATTCGAAAACCTTAATTCTAGCCTGATTTAGCCATTCTATTACCACTTTTGATGAGTGTTTGGGGTCATTGTCCTGTTGGAACACCCAACTGCGCCCAAGGCACAATCTTCGTGCTGATGACGTTAGGTTATCTTGAAGAATTTGAAGGTATCCTCCTTCTTCATTATCCCATTTACTCTCTGTAAAGCACCAGTTCCATTGGCAGCAAAACAGCCCCACAGCATAATATTACCACCACCGTGCTTGATGGTAGGCATGGTGTACTTGGGGTTAAAGGCCTCACCTTTTCTCCTCCAAACATATTGCTGGGCATTGTGACCAAACAGCTCGATTTTTATTTCGTCTTACCACAGAACTTTCCTCCAGAAGGTCATATCTTTGTCCATGTGATCAGCAGCAAACTTCAGTCGAGCCTTAAGGTGCCGCTTTTGGAGCAAGGGCTTTCTTCTTGCACGGCACCCTCTCAGTCCATGGAGATGCAAAGCACGCTTGACTGTGGACACTGACACCTGTGTTCCAGCAGCTTCTAATTCTTGGCAGATCTGCTTTTTGGTGATTCTCGGTTGAATCTTCACCCTCCTGACCAATTTTCTCTCAGCAGCAGGTGATAGCTTGCGTTTTCTTCCTGATCGTGGCAGTGACAAAACAGTGCCATGCACTTTATACTTACAAACAATTGTTTGCACTGTTGCTCTTGGGACCTGCAGCTGCTTTGAAATGGCTCCAAGTGACTTTCCTGGTTTGTTCAAGTCAATAATCACTCACAAGAAATTGCTAATTTGTGTTGCTGTACGTATATTTTTGACCCAGCAGATTTGATCACTTTTTCTGTTAACCCATAATAAAGTCATAAAAGAACCAAACTTCATGAATGTTTTTTGTGACAAAGAAGTATCTGTTCCAATCACTCTATCGGAGAAATATCAGAGTTGTAGAAATAACTGGAAACTCAAGAGAGCCATGACATTATGTTCTTCACAAGTGTATGTAAACTTTTGACCACAACTGTACACTACACCAGTGTTTTTCAACCTTTTCTGAGTCACGGCACGTTTTTACATTGGAAAAAATCTCGCGGCACACCACTAACCAACTATGCTCCAAAATGACTTTCTGTACAGTATATATAATCATAAAATAATTTCTCAATATTCATACTTCCTCAACGTGAGTAACTTGAGCCTGTTTAGATGAACAAAAAGCTGATATCCTGGCACGAATCTTCTTCAATAGCTCTCAGTCTCTCTCTGCACATACACATACAGTAGAGGTTCCATTATGCCGATTGGATGCAGGAATGCTAGGCAATAGACAATGACAGAGCAGTTATACTAAGTATGTTACGTTCAGTAGACTCTGGGAGCTGCGACTACCAGCCATACTGTGTTTTGCCTTTCGTATCCTGATAGTTCTTTCGTAACATTAGGCAATATTATCCCCATTGAGGAGTGTCTTAACTTGAAAATTCTGTATGTAGAGACGTTCATAAGTAGGGGTACTACTGTACTCCAGCTAACATGACATCTAATTGCCATGAATGTGGCCTGCGAACCAAAGTGAGTTTTACACCCCTGGTTATGGTCTCAACATTGGTCGGGACCCTATAACAGCATAACCTACATGTACACTTTTTGCTGGGGACGGGACATTAATAAGGCCAAACAGATTGGGTAAATTTCTCACAAATAGCTGGTTCCTACGTAAAAATGAAAAAGTTAAAATTATTTTCATGGGAGAAAGTTATTTTTCAAAATGCTTGCTTTAAAAAGGAAATTTAGAGTCGTTGTGTTTATGTTTTTTTTTTGGGGGGGGGGGTTAAGAAATATGCATCGGCTGCAAATAAAAATGTATATATTTTTTAAATGATGTAGAAAATAAATACATTTTAATTAATGAATAAATGCACAAAATGCTCAGTTGAATTAACGTTAACAGTAGCAGCTTTCTACTCGAGTTTTACAGGTTAGCAAATTCACACAGTTTAATATCATGCTAAATCTGATGCAGGTCAGACTTTCGGTTGCAAAATTAGTGGCGTGTTCCCCACCTCCACAACAATGACCTTTTTTAACATTAGTTATAGCAGCTGCCCAAGAGTTAGCTTCTGTAGCCGGGGGTCGGACCGCCAAGGCCCCCGCCTTTGGCTGCCGCCCAAATTGCTACGCACCCGACCCCTTTGGTCCCTCCCACAGTGGTGAGCCCATGGGAAGGCGGACCCACGTTGCCTTTTTGGGCTGTGCCCGGCCGGACCCCATGGGAAAAGGCCTGGCCACCAGACGCTCGCCTTCGAGCCCCACCCCCAGGCCTGGCTCCAGAGGGGGGCCCCGGTAACCCGTGCCCGGGCAAGGGAAACTTGGATACTGTAATTGGATCCTGGACGCCTCCCTGGAGAGGTGTTCCAGGCATGTCCCAACGGCGGGAGGCCCCGGGGTCGACCCAGGACACGCTGGAGAGACTATGTCGCTCGGCTGGCCTGGGAATGCCTTGGAATCGGAGGAGCTGGCTGAAGTGGCTGGGGAGAGGGAAGTCTGGGCTTCCCTTCTAAAGCTGCTGCCCCCGCGACCCGACCCCGGAATAAGCGGAAGATAATGGATGGATGGATGGATACAGTAGCTGCTGGCCGAAAAAAAAACTTCTAACATCCCTCTTCTCTAAAGTGGGCGGAGTCGGCGACATGTTGACATGTTTTTCTGTTGGGATTGTGTGAATGTGGGGGTTCTAGTTATCAGCCAATCAAACTTGCGTTTGAGGGGGAAAAAAATGGACCGTCACGTTCTGCACAAAAAAAAAAAAAAAAAAAAAAAAAAAATACAGTGATTCACTTAATAATGGTAGGGTCAATTCTATCCTTAGAACATATGAGAAGACAATACAAATTACCTATATAACTGAACTCATTATATAATGCAAATAAAGTGGCTTATAAATTGGTGGGGACAATTTCAGCATCCTGAAAAGTTTGTGGTGTTATGTCCCTACCGTCCCTATGCAAACCTACGCCCTTGGACATTTCCATGGCAGTTAAACCACTTCAGTGTTTCTGCCCATTTACGTATATTGCTGCTGTGGTGAATGGCATAAACTACATTGAGGATTACTGGCAAAATCTGAATTACATCATGAATTTATTCCAAGTAATCTATAGAGCTTTGCTGCCATCTAAGGGTTTCAATTGGTACTTACAATTTTTGTGCAAATATCAATTACTCTATCCAATTTATATACATACTGGGGTTCACTGTACATTAAAACCTCAATTAAAAATGACAGGGCCAGTAATAAAGGGCAATGTAAAAAAAATCTTATTAATAACACAAATTAATCTGCTTGTTTCCCTGAATTTAACTCACATCAACATAGGAAAAAAACATCTTATCAGACTTATAAACCCAATAATAACTATTGTGCATGTGCCAATCCGAACCACTTGGTTTCTACAAAACCCGAAAACCAAAGTGGAATGGCAGTCCCTCAAATGACAAAATGTAACAAATAAATCCCAATTAGTATTTCTCATGCCTTCTTGAATATTTAAGCATGACATCGCAGCTCCCTTTGCTCCCGTGCTGCTGTTCTAAGCGTGTCTCTGCATGCATTTACCATGTGAATGCACCACTAGCAACGAGGCAACAGACACATATACGCACGCAAACAGTACTCCCCCGCTCCCTGCTGTCCCCGCTCCCCACCCTCTTTGCTCCCACTGCCCTCAACAATTGGCGGTCAAAGCAGGAAACGGCATCATTCCGAGCCTCATCCACCAATGAGAGCAAAGAGAGAAAGAGGGAAGGTGAGGCAACAAATAGGAACCGTAATCATAAACAATACAAACTAAAATGTTTTAAAACTTGATAAACTTTATCAGCAGCTTGTAAATATGTGACTAACTTCGATTATAAATATTGTGCAAATGTGCATGCATTCCCTTTTCAGTGTGTTCAATTTTTAATTGGATTTTGTTTTATGCTATAGTCAATAATTATGTTTAAAACTGGTATTTTTGCCCGTGATTGATAAATACGCACACATCTGCCAGCATATTAGGCACACTTGTAAATTCCGTATAAATTATTATTAATCATATACACAGCACCAATTATCATCTGTTGACACACCAAGGCTGAAAATACTCCCTCAGTTAAGGATCACTGAGATAGAAGTTGCCCTTTAGCGATGTTTCTTTGCAACATAGTGTAGGGTGACCAAACGTCCTCTTTTGCCCGGACAAGTCCTACTTTCACATAGTATCCTCGTCGTCCGGGCGGGTTTTATAAATTCATAAAAATGTCCGGTTTTTAAGATTTTTCATGGGACCAATTTGAAGAGAATTCCTCCGGCCGCTGGGTGGCAGCGCCTGCCTGCAATGACATGCCTCCTAGTAGTAGGGAGGGAAGAAGTAGTTCTTCTTGTTTTTGTTGGCAGTTTACCCCTATCATTAGGCATTACCGCCATCTACTGGACTGACAATTTGGCCACAACGCCTGCCCAATGGCGTACCGCAAGCAACATGTCACTTCCGCTCATTAATATTCATGGCATTAGCTACTGTTGCTAAGCAAGGACAAGCCACCTTTTGTCCCTAATAGGAAATAAATGGAAATCGTGTACCAAGGAGATGTTTACAGCGCTAAACCTACCAATTCTCTCCGAAAATGATGTGCCTGGTGCCAAATTGACTGGCATAGATGTGGAAGAACATAAAAATGTTCAGTTAAAGCAGTACTTCTCAAATAGTGGGGCGCGCCCCCCTGGGGGGGCGCAGAGCGATGCCGGGGGGGGCGCATGTGACCTCGGGGAACATGCTTTTTTTTTTTTTTTGCTGTACTGGAATAAAGTGTACTTGCACATCCACTCAGTGGGTGGCAGTGGCGCTCTCATTTTCAGAGTGCGCGCAGTATTTTTGAACTAAGGAAGAGCACTCAGAACACACAGAAAACAGATATGAAGAGCAGTGCGCCGCCGCCGTTTTCGAAAGCCGTTTTCCGACCGGTGTTCGGCCATTCCTTACTACGCGGCGAAACGTCCTACACAATGCTCAGGGCGCTTGCGCATGCATTCACACGCATGCGCACATCGGTTAGAGGCGGCGATTACTCACTATTTTTGTTTTTATTTAGTTATTTAGAACCTTTTCACAGCCTCAAAGATACTTTTTGCATGTATTACCCTCTCATACTTTTAACCATTGTGTTTTTTTGTGTTAGATTTGAAGCAGTTGACCACATTAGTCACGTAGCGTGTTTAAACCTTCCTTATTTGATATAACTACATTTAAGTATTTTCTGCAGGCATTTTTTTAGTACGTTATTCCTGTATGCATCTAAATAAAACAAGTTTAGAGCGCATGGTAGTACTTTAGGTGTCAAATTCGACTAATGTAGGACGTTTCGCCGATGTAGAATATTTTGGCAGAACACCGGACTCACGCAGCGACCCACTGTCTTGTCCGGCCGGTTCTCACGTCGCCGCCCGAGAAGTGCCATTTTTGGCTTGGGATCGTCACGACGACCGCCCTCACCTACGGTTCTACCTCGGCCGCCGGGAATGCGCTTTTTTCGTGCCGTTTGCCTTTTAGCTTTGACTTTTAATACAGTGGGTAATGAGGAAAGACCACTGTTTACTGTGTCTAAAAATAATTATAGCGGACAGCCAGAAGCCAAAACAATTAAGACGCCACTTAAAGACATTAGACCCCAATCTCATTGATAAGCTTGATTGTTTTTCAGCGAAAACGGCCGAATATTTCCAACAATCGTCCTGTTTTGTCAGTGTAATATCAGTAAACCAATTAGCATTGTTAGCATGCTCATTGCAAGATAACTCCACACCATTGCAAAGGAGGTACAAAAATAAAAACTGTCCTTCTGTCCAAGGACACTTTTTTTTTTTCTTTTTCTTTTATTCAGTTTTGTTTTTCCGATCAAATTTTTTGGCATATTTTCCTCATGAGTGAATGTTTCTAATCAATTTTAATTTGTTATTATTTACTGATTTTATTACATTTTATTTTTCTTTATCAAATGGTCAAAAATGTAACTTGAGTGTATTTTTTAGTTTGGATGGGACTTTTTTTTTCTAATTCAGGCAAATTGATGCGCGTCGTCTTCTCTGTTACAAACAAAACAATGTTAATAAAGTTCTACTTTATTATAAGTTGATCTGTTACTTTTTTTCGTAATTAGGAAAAAAAAGGACACAATGTTAGGCAGATGCGTATTTATAATAGTAATTTTATAGACAAATGATACTATTTACAGTGGTGGCAGAGAGTTTGGGGGGGGCGCGAAACATTTATGTCTTCCTTGGGGGGGCGTAACAGAAAATAATTGAGAAGCACTGTGTTAAAGAGATGGCTTTAGTGTCGAAAGCTGAAAAAAAAAAACGAGCCGACCTAAGCATAGCTTTAGCTTTTTTTTATCGACGCGACTGACAATGACATTCTCCGGTTTCAACAAGCTATCCTTTACCATCAGCCCTGTCTTTCTTATATATCCTCTGGTTGTCCTACGTCTCTTACCGTTCTTGGGGGTAATTTAGCTAGCTTTGTGTAGCGATCGCAAATGCTACTCAGTGACAGCCAACGAACACTTTTAATTTTTTCATTGATAACACATCTTAATCCTATAATTTATTTACACTTCCCCCTTACTAAAGTTGTTTATATATATATATATATATATATATATATATATATATAAACAGAAACGGTAACAGTGGCAGTCAGATACCATTGTAATATTTTTTCAGGTCATTCATTGTCAGACAGAAGCAGTACGGCACAACGTTACGCAAAAAAAATAAAGTAAAAAATATAAAAATGGCTTACCTCTTTGTCCTCTGAAAGACCATGCCAACCCAACATAATGTTTACTGCATATGAAACATGAATGGATTCGCCGAGCTGGTGTTAAAGTCCGCGCAAGTTGATTCGGTCTTCACATTTTTTCCTCCCGAGTTTTTGGTTTCCGGGAACGTATGAAGAAAACATCCTTCACGGTCGCAATGTCTAGAGTCGTTTCTACAAGTTCCAAAAAAAGCAATGCGTGATCGGCATGTTCGTTTTTGAAAGATTACCGGCGAAAAGTAGCACTAATTGCGTTGTGTCCATGCGAGGGCGGGTCTATAATGTCCCACTTCGGCTTTACTTCCGCTTTACGATGCGACGTCACGGTCTAAAAATAGCCTGCGTGCGGTACGTCATTGTTAAGTTTTTTTATGATAAATACGTATATAATGACAACTGTTGACTTCTGTCAGAGCTTTGACTGTAAAATCCAGTTTGGTGTTGCATCGTTGCGCTGCCGATGATTGTAAACTTTTATAGCAGTTTGATTTTTGCCTCAGCTAGCTATCAGTAAGCTAAACCACGCTAGGCATTATGGGAAACGTAGTGAGGAAAATCAGTTTTTGAACACCTGTCAATTAGCTAGAATTGTGAGCCTTAATAACCTGTTAGTCACCTTTAAAAAGTCCACCGCCACTCCACTTATACAGTGTATCACAAAAGTCTGTTTCTGTGACAAACCCAAAGAAGGTTATTTGGTTATTATCTATTTAATTAAGAGTGTTATTATTATATTATATTATATTTAGGGCTGTCAAAATTATCGCGTTAACGGGCGGTAATTACTTTTTTAAATTAATCACGTTAAAATATTTGACGCAATTAACGCACATGTCCCGCTCAGACAGATTTAAATGACAGTAGAGTGAAATGCCCACTTGTTAATTGTGTTTTATGGAGTTTTGCCACCCTCTGCTGGCACTTGGGTGCGACTGATTCTATAGGTTTCAGCACCCATGAGCATTGTGTAAGTAATTATTGACATCAACAATGGCGGGCTACTAGTTTATTTTTTGATTGAAAATTTTACAAATTTTATTAAAACGGAAACATTAAGAGGGGTTTCAATATAACATTTCTATAACTTGTACTAACATTTATCTTTTAAGAATTACAAGTCTTTCTATCCATGGATCACTTTAACAGAATGTTAATAATGGTAATGCCATCTTGTTGATTTATTGTTATAATAAACAAATACAGTCCTTATGTACCGTATGTTGAATGTATATATCCATCTTGTGTCTTATCTTTCCATTCCAACAATTTATTTTTCAGAATATATATATAATTTACAGAAAAATATGGCATATTTTATAGATGGTTTGAATTGCGATTAATTGCGATTAATTACGATTAATTAATTTTTAAGCTGTAATTAACTCGATTAAAAATTTTAATCATTTGACAGCCCTAATTATATTATATTATATCATATTATATTATATTATATTTTGGGCCGTCAAATGATTAAAATTTTTAATCGAGTTAATCACAGCTTAAAAATTAATTAATCGTAATTAATCGCAATTCAAACCATCTATAAAATATGCCATATTTTTCTGTAAATTATTGTTGGAATGGAAAGATAAGACACAAGACGGATATATACATTCAACATATTTGTTTATTATAACAATAAATCAACAAGATGGCATTAACATTAACATTCTGTTAAAGCGATCCATGGATAGAAAGACTTGTAGTTCTTAAAAGAGTTATAGGAATTTTATATTAAAACCCCTCTTAATATTTTCGTTTTAAATAAAATTTGTAAAATTTTCAATCAAAAAATAAACTAGTAGCCCGCCATTGTTGGTGTGAATAATTATACAATGCTCATGGGTGCTTAAGCCCATAAAATCAGTCGCACCCAAGCGCCAGCAGAGGGCGACAAAACTCCAAAAAACACAAGTAACAAGTTGGCATTGCATTGTGCTGTCATTTTAATCTGTTTGAGCGGGGCATGTGCATTAATTGCGTCAAATATTTTAACGTGATTAATTTTAAAAAATTAATTACCGCCCATTAACGCGATAATTTTGACAGCCCTATTATATTATCATGATTTTAAGTAAAAATGTTTTACGTTATTTACACTTTTCCCATTTTTTTTTACGATAAAATTCTGGCACTAACAGCTGCCAGTATTTTACAGTAAATTCGAGTTTGCTATACATGTATCTATAAATGTGCACAACAAGCCCCTTGTCATATGAGTATTAAGTGTATCGAATGTATCTATTTTTCTTTTATCTATCATAGGACCAGGGCATCGGCTGGGCGACATATCAGGACCGGTGGTGCTGTCGGCCCCCAGCCTGGTGGGCGACGCCTACGGGGGCGGTCTGGATGGGGGTGAAGGTGGAGGTACCGGAGTGGATAGTGCCATATTTCAAGTCCCACGAATGTGAGATGACACAAAAAATACTGTTTGTGGTTGACAGTCTGTAACAAATCTTATCCCGTTTGATGCAGTGGTACGACTATTCCAAATGGAACGGACAAAAATCACATGGGAACTCCAGAGAATGAAGGCAAGAGACTCTCATCTCAAATTTTGAAAAATCCTGAAACGTGTTAGCCGTTTATAGGGCACTCCTTTAACTCGTTGGCTGCCAATGACGGTGTTAGATGTCAATGGCAATGGAAGATGAGCATTCATAGCCAGTGCTCACAGTTTAAATGAATTCTATTGTTATCAGTGGCAGGCAATTAAATACTATGAAACTAAATACATAAACTTTAGAGTGTTTTTTAGGCCCATAACCGAAGTTTTTTGTTTGTTTTTATTAACACTTCATTAATTTACAGTTATTTTTATTGATTTTAAAAAAATGATAGATGCAAAAATATTGACGAATAGTATTGAGACCTGGCATCCACATAAGTGGACTTCATGTTTTGGGTTATGTAGGGCACTCTTGTATACTAAATATCAAAATTAAGTTAACATAAAGTTACGTTGTTGTTTTCATTATTATGAATAGTCACTTGCCTCAAAAATGGTTAAACTTTAAAATCCAATCAAAAGGCTCTATTTTGTTGACTGCAACCTTGGAACCTTTACATTTTCATTTTTGCTGTATATGTCGCCATCTACTGGCCACTCAATGCAGAAAGGATTTTGAGGGACAAAGAAGGGATTTAAGATTAAAAAAAATTCAAAGGATTTTACTATTCATGTTACCTTCGACCTGTTTGAGCAGCTACCTTTGTGAATTATGGCCAAAAGTTTTATTGAACGACAGTACAACATTTCCTAGATGCGTTAGGATTTATGTGATTTTAGGATTTTATGAGTAGCAGTAAATGACCACAGTTTTTTTTGTTATAGGAGGTAAGACCCAAGTAATGGGTGAGATCAAGGTGGCTCTGAAGAAGGAGGTCAAGACAGACGGCGACCAGTTGGTCCTGGAGATCTTACAGTGCAGAAATATCACTTACAAGTTCAAAAGCCCGGACCATCTGCCAGGTGGGGGAAATACTTTTTGGGCATGTGGACATTCAGTATGGTAGTTTCAAGTAGGGCTACAATGGAGGTAGTGCTCTGCGATATGAAAAGAAAATGTCCTATCACGATATTTTTTATTGATATGCCACTATAATACAGTGCATTTTAAATTATTTTTTTAATACAACAGTTATGACAGCTTCTCCCCACTCACTTTACTTTTAAATTTACATGAAACTGATCCTTCCATGAATGTTAAATGGATCAAGTACTGCTGCAACTTAAAACTAGCCAGTGTAAAGAAAGTCACCACAGTGGCATAATTCATATTTTTATTTTATTTATTCTCAACACTGTGCGGGTCAAATGTAACAATATTTTTTTTCTATACAAACTTGTCCTGTATATTCATTAGGGCTACAGCTATCGATTATTTTAGTAGTCGATTAATCTATCAACCAGGGCTGTCAAAATGATCGCGTTAACGGGCGGTTATTAATTTTTTAAATTAATCACGTTAAAATATTTGACGCAATTAACGCACATGCCCCGCTCAAACAGACTAAAATTACAGTACAGTGTAATGTCCGCTTGTTACTTGTTTTCTGGTATTTGGCGCCCTCTGCTGGTGTTTGGGTCCAACTGATTTTATGGGTTAGTACCATGAGTGAGCAAGGTGTAATTATTGACATCAACAATGGCGAGCTACTAGTTTATTTTTTGATTGAAAATTTTACAAATTTTAATAAAACGTAAACATAAAGAGGGGTTTTAATACAAAATATCTATAACTTGTACTAACATTTATCTTTTAAGAACTACAAATCTTTCTATACATGGATCGCTTTAAGAGAATGTTAATAATGTTAATCCATCTTGTTGATTTATTGTTATAATAAACAAATACAAACACAGAAAAATATGGCATATTTTATAGATGGGTGGAATTGCGATTAATTAATTTTTAAGCTGTAATTAACTCCATTAAAAATTTTAATAGTTTGACAGCCCTACTATCAACTAGTTATTTCGAATAATCGAGTAATTGGATCAGGAACATTTAATGCATTGCAGAATACATTCTAGATGTAAAACAAAGGCTTGCCGAAATTGCACTTTCAAAAGAGCATCAAATTTGAATCCAAAATAAAATTCCCGAGTGTTCCTCCAAACTATGCAGAGTTGCACTTTCATTTAAAAATAAATTAAAATAATTGAGTTTAGCCTCAATCTGAATAAATAAAATAAATGAGGATCTAAGTACAACAAATGAACAAATGACTAACATAGCAAATGTCTTCTAAATTAAATGCATAAAATGCTAACTTTTTTTTTTTTTACATTGCTCTTAAATCGTTCAAACCCATATTCCCACAATATACTAAAAATACCTATAAACTAAATTACGAATGCATAAAAAAACATTAACTCAAAAAAAAAAAAACTTTTGTTGGT
Source organism: Corythoichthys intestinalis (assembly GCF_030265065.1). Classification (NCBI taxonomy): domain Eukaryota; kingdom Metazoa; phylum Chordata; class Actinopteri; order Syngnathiformes; family Syngnathidae; genus Corythoichthys; species Corythoichthys intestinalis. The sequence continues at coordinate 5,938,604 of NC_080399.1, read as the reverse complement.
CTTAACAGGGAGCAGCTGGATTCAGCCATGTTAAATGAGTTATTTCATATTCACTGTTACCACTAGAGGGCAGTGTATCTACCCAAATCAAAAATTAATCAATGTTCATGCTCAAATATAGATACCTTAATATGTAATAATTAGGGCTGTCAAACAATTAAAATTTTTAATCGAGTTAATCACAGCTTACAAATTAATGAATCGTAATTAATCGCAATTCAAACATTCTATAAAATATGCCATATTTTTCTGTAAATTATTGTTGGAATGGAAAGATAAGACACAAGACGGATATATACATTCAACATACTGCACATAAGTACTGTATTTGTTTATTATAACAATAAATCAACAAGATGGCATTAACATTATTAACATTCTGTTAAAGCGATCGATGGATAGAAAGACTTGTAGTTCTTAAAAGATAAATGTTAGTACAAGTTATAGAAATTTGATATTAAAACCCCTCTTAATGTTTTCGTTTTAATAAAATCTGTAAAATGTTCAATCAAAAAATAAACTAGTTGCTCGCCATTGTTGATGTCAATAATAATTATGGTGCTGAAGCCTGAAACCCATAAAATCAGTCGCACCCAAGCGCCAGCAGAGGGCGGAAAAACACCAAAAAACACAAGTAACAAGTGGAAATGACACTTTGCTGTCATTTTAATCTGTTTGAGCGGGGCATGTGCGTTAAATGCGCCAAATATTTTAACGTGATTAATTTAAAAAATTAATTAATGCCCGTCAACGCGATAATTTTGACAGCCCTACTAATAATACTTTTTACTATTGCTTTAATATCGTTATTATGTAGCAAGTAAGTATAAAATGTGCACCATCTGCTGGCCAAAATATGAATTGTAAAAACTTCAATAGAAAGTCGATGTATATCGTCATGTCGTACAGCACTACATGGAATGGAGCAATTCCAGGAAATGTTCATGGGATGTTAAGCTACAGTTTCAACTCAAGTTTTAAATGTTTGTCTTTATCTACAGACCTGTACGTGAAGTTGTACGTGGTAAATGTGGCCACTCAGAAGAGGATCATCAAGAAGAAGACCAGAGTTTGCCGTCACGACCGGGAGCCTTCGTTTAATGAGACTTTCCGATTCCCCCTGAATCCCACTGGACACTCCATTCAGGTATGCCTTCAAAATAGTCAGAATATCAGGTCAACAATGTATTGAGAAAGATCTTATGCTGCGTTCATAGCAAAGTTAAACCGTCGCAAAAAGCAGTTTTTTGTTCACACTAACATAAGTCGCCAAAAGTTGAAGTCCGACGACCTCAATCATTTTCATGTAACGTAAAAATAGTAGGGCTGTCAAAATTATTGCGTTAACGGGCGGTAATTAATTTTTTAAATTAATTACGTTAAAATATTTGATGCAATTAACGCACATGCCCTGCTCAAACATTAAAATGACAGTACAGTGTAATGTCTGTTTGTTACTTGTTTTTTGGTGTTTGGCGCCCTCTGCTGGCGCTTGGGTCCAACTGATTTTATTGGTTAGTACCATGAGTGAGCATGGTGTAATTATTGACATTAACAATGGTGAGTTACTAGTTTATTTTTTGATTGAAAATTTTTACAAATTTTAGTTAAACGAAAATATTAAGAGGAAATTTAATACAAAATTACAATAACTTGTACTTAAATTTATCTATTAAGAACTACACGTCTTTCTATCCATGGATCCCTTTAACAGAAAGAATGTTAATAATGTTAATGCCATCTTGTTGATTTATTGTTATAATAAACAAATACAGTACTTATGTACCATATGTTGAATGTTTATGTCCGTCTTGTGTCTTATCTTTCCATTCCAACTATAATTTACAGAAAAATATGGCATATTTTATAGATGGTTTAGATTGCGATTAATTACCATTAATTAATTTTTAAGCTGTATTTAACTCGATTAAAAATTTTCATCGTTTGACAGCCCTAAAAAATAGGTAATATCACGACTTTAACCTCGGGATTTTAGGACTTCCCTTAATCTTAACCCCAGTCTCCTAATAGAATGCCAAAAACAGTTTTGTTGTCACATCTACTCGATGTCGCCAAAAGTTGAGTCTGTGAATCCACACAATTTCAGTTTCACGTTCCGTACAAATAAACAGTAAAACAACTTTAATCTCGTGATATGCAATTTTTTTCTCATAGCATTACAATATATGACCTCATTCTCGTGATATTGCAACTTTAATCTCATAATGTCTCATCCGCCATTTTGTCTCGTTTTTTTTTAAGTCACACAAACAGTACCTAATTGTACTTTACAGTATCTTATTTTTGTACTTCATTAAAATGACTTGTTCATCTTGACAGACAACAAACAAAGCTTTTTACTTGCTTCACTTTTGACAATTTGTAAAGCTGTAACACAATTATGTATACATTTGTTCAAAATCACATGCATTTTAACTAGGGGTGCACGATATCCATTTTTTGAAACCGATACCGATATCAATAACTTCCTGCTCCTCCAAGCCGATACCAATATCCGATAATAAATATATAATTTTTTAAATATGTAACATGAGTTTTTGAACACCTGGAGGTTAAAAAAAACAATTGTGGATTCAGCATAGATTTGCCTTTGATCTCACCAGATTTTTTATAATGACATGAACAAAACAGTGCATTTTCACTTCTCGGCGTGAAATCTCCATAAATTTGTAAAAATTTTCAATCAAAAAATAAACTAGTAGCTCGCCATTGTTGATGTCAACCCATAAAATCAGTCGCACCAAAGCGCCAGCAGAGGGAGACAAAAAACACAAGTAACAAGTGGACATGACACTGCTGTCATTTTAATCTGTTTGAGCGGGGCATATGCGTTAATTGCGTCAAATATTTTAACGTGATTAATTTTAAAAATTAACGCCCGTTAACGCGATAATTTTGACAGCCCCAATAGGAACCAATCACACGGTGTGAATGCAGCATTAGAAGAATGTTATTTTTTCAGAACTGAGCCACTTGCAGCTTCACATTTGACACGTCGTCTTCTTTGCAGCTGTTCTTGGTGTCCAACGGGGGCAAGTTTGTAAAGAAGACCCTGATCGGGGAGGCCTACATCTGGCTGGACAAGGTCGACATGAGGAAGAGAGTGGTCAGCTGGCACAAGTTGCTCGTCAGCTCAACGCCTAGCAACCTCTGAGCAGATAATACAATAATATTAACCATAAATTAAAAGAAAAAAAAAAAAAAGCATTTCCATTAAGATCCATTCACATTCGATCGAGCGCTAACAACTGCCAGCATCGACTTTGCGTTCACCTTGTACCAGAGAAGTTGGAATGTTTATTGATAAAAAAGAATGATAATCATAAAGAATCGAAATAATATATGATTCAGATGCAGTATTGAAATATTGACAATCTGGTACAGGTTAAAAATGATTGGATTGTTCGCCAGTCCATCGCAAGCCATATCTGTATAGACAAATATTCATTGAAGTCAATCAATCTAACCACTTTTCCGCCTATTTGCCATATAAAATTCACTCGAAAATATGACAAAAGAACTTCTTAAGTGCGCCGGGTTGCCGATATGTTTACGAGTGGGTGACGTATCGCTGAAATGGTCACATGCAGTCAGCATTTGGCACTCAAAGCAGTGCTGTGGGGAATGTAGAGGATGACTACTTTCCTGTATTTACGTACAAAGTTCCTCTAGCTATGTATGTGTGTACATATGTGTGTACGACAGTCCCGGTGCGACACGGTGAACCAGCCTAATTCACTGCCTGTGACCAAAAAAAAAAAAACCCTAGGCACTTAAATACAGTGCAGGTCCACCCTGTATACAGTCGTGATCATATTAACTCATTGGCAGCGCTAGACGTCTAATCCATTTTAGCAGTTCAAATGGATTGGACGTCTACTTGTGATAAACTCATTTAAATTGAAAAGAGCCATGTGATCGGATGTCTATCATTGTCAATGGCACTGAAAGAGTTTTAAAAAAAAATGCAAGTCAATATGCAGAGGTGGGTAGTAACGTGTTCCATATACTTGAGTAAGTTTTGGAGAAATGTACTTCTAAGAGTAGTTTTACCATGGATTACTTTTTACTTGAGTAAATAAGTGAAGAAACACTACTGTTGCTATGCTACACTAAAGTAGTTACATTTCTCGCTACACTGAAGTAGTTATATTTATCCTTGTTATTTTCCATATTACATTTTACTTTATTTTTGCTAACACAGTGGCTCTACCAGTTTCACCAATGAGATGTCGCGATAACATGACTCACTTATTCTAGTAATTCTCAAATAGTGGGCTGCAGCTATCGATTATTTTAGTAGTCGATTAATCGATGTACTAACTTTTCGGATAATCAAGTAATCAGATAAGGAACATAAAAAATGAAAATACCTTAGCTGAGCCTCAACAGTATAAAAAAAAATAAATGAGGATCTATGTACAACAACAAAAAATTGTCTAACTTACATAGCAAAACTCTGCTAGCTTAAATGCTATAAAATGCATTTTATTATTATTCATTTATTTTTATTTATCATTATATACATATATATACAGTATATACATATATATAATATATATTAGGGCTGTCAAAATTATCGCGTTAACGGACGGTAATTAATTTTTTAAATTAATTACGTTAAAATATTTGACGCACATGCCCCGCTCAAACAGATTAAAATGACGGTACAGTTTAATGTTCTCCTGTTACTTGTTTTTTGGTGTTTGGCGCCCTCTGCTGGCTTTTGCGTCCACCATGAATGAGCATGGTGTAATTATTGACATCAACAATGGCGAGCTACTAGTTTATTTTTTGATTGAAAATTTTACAAATGTTAATAAAACAAAAACATTAAGAGGGGTTTTAATATAAAATTTCTATAACTTGTACTAACATTTATCTTTTAAGAACTACAAGTCTTTCTATCCATGGATCGCTTTGAGAATGTTAATAATGTTAATGCCATCTTGTTGATTTATTGTTATAATAAACAAATACAGTACTTATGTACCGTATGTTGAATGTATATATCCGTCTTGTGTCTTATCTTTCCATTCCAACAATGAATTACAGAAAAATATGGCATATTTTATAGATGGTTTGAATTGAATTGTGATTAATTACGATGAATTAATTTTTAAACTGTAATTAACTCGATTAAAAATTTTAATCGGTTGACAGCCCTAATATATATACAGTATATATATATATTTTTTTACAATGCTCTTAACAAATGGTTCAAACACATATTCCCACAAAAAATGGCTAAATATACCTATAAACCAAATCACAAACGTATTTAAAAAACATTAGCTCAAACAAAAACTTGGCTTGTGTTGGTCTTAACAGGGTGCAGCTGGATTCAGCCATGTGAAATGAGTCACTGTCATTCAATGTTGCCACTAAAGGGCTGTGTGATAAAAGTAAATGCAAACACTTTCAAAACAAACCATTACAACGCCACTTTAATTAAACGAATACTCGAAGCAGCAAAATTTAAATCGAATCTATTTCTAATCGAAATACTCGAGTTAATTGATTAATCGTTGCAGCACTAGTGCAGAGCGATGCTGTGGGTGGTGCGTGTGACCTCGGGGAACATACGTTTTTGCTGTACTGGAATAAAGTGTGATTGGACATCCACTCAGTGGGTGGCAGTGGCGCTCTCACTCAAACAAGAGCACACAGCAAAGAGCACTGGAGATATGAAGAGCTAAGACGAGGAAATATGTCGAAGCGAATGTAGTGTTGGGCTTTGACCTTTAATACAGTGAGAGACAAGGAAAGACGTCTTTTTACTGTGTCCAAAAATGTTTGCAGTTGACAGCCTGAAGCCAAATTATAGACGTCACTTAAAGGGAACCTCGGACTTAAAGACTTGTAGGCTCTAATAAGTCACAATTGTTTTCTTTTACTAAAATATGTTATTAGAAACACATAAAGTATTGCCATTGATTTAAAAATCTAAAATATTTAGTAAGTTTTGACCTACGAAGGGTGCCATATTTTATGCGCGCACTGGACACTCGGGGTGATGATGTACTGTAGTTTGTCACTGTCACTAGACAAACTCTACCAGTGGAAATCCTTCTACGCGGCTAAATATCCAAAACATGCGCACATCAGTTTAAAAGCAGCGAGTACTTAATATTTGTGTTTTTATTGAGTCTTTTGTTACTTTTTCATTACCTCAATACACTTTTTACATGTGTTTCACTCTCATACTTTTAAGCATTGTGTTTTATTGTGGTAGCTTTAAAGCAGATTGTTAATCTGTTGACCACATAAGTCACGTAGCGTATTTAAAACACCCTGTTTTGATATTACTACATTTAAGTAATTTCTTAAGGCATCTTTAGTATGTTCTGTCAATATGCATCTAAACAAAACAAGCTGAAAGTGCACGATAATACTTTGGGTGTCAAAATTGCCTCTTGCAGGACGTTTTGCCGGTGAGGCACATTTTGACAGAACACCGGTTTTGTCCGACTCTCGTCTCGTCTCATCCCGTCTTTCCTGTTTATTTTGCTTTTGCTGCTCGTTTTGTGAAATATCGACAGTGCTGTCATGCTCATTAATGTTCCTCTCGGGTTTAAATTGGAAGGTTTGAACGGATGAAATGTTTTTGTCGATAGAGTCATACTCTGGAAGCCTAACAGCGTAACCCGGTGAGGTCACCGCCCTGCGACATCAACAACGATGGCGACCTACTAGTTAAAAAAAATTCAACAAATTGTATAAAAAGAAAACGTCACGAGAGGTTTTAATATCAAATTATTGTAACTCATAATAATGTTTATCTTTTATGAAGTACAAATCTTTCTATCCGTGGATCCCTTAAAATACATTAGACCCCAGTCACACTGATGATGATTTATTTTCGGCGAAAACATGCCAAATTTTGCCAACAATCGTCCCGCTTTGTCAGTGTTACATCAGTAAACCAGCAAGCACTTTTAGCATCATATAAGGTGGCATACCAAGTTCCCAGTGCAAAATAACCCCGCACTATAGCAAAGGAGCTGATACTGCATGCAGCAAAAATAAAAACTGTCCCAATGTTGTTTTTGTTCTATGAATTTTTGCTTTTTCAAGTCAAATTGTTTGGCATATTGTCCTTATGAGTTAATTTTAAGTTGATCTATATAATCCTTTTTTTTCTTTAATATTAAAAAAGACACAATATTACGCAGAGGTGTACTTGTAATAATAATAAATTTATAGAAAAATGATACTAAACGCACAAAATGTTTACTTATTCCTGGGGAGGGCGTAACAGAAAATAATTGAGAAGCACTACCTTATACCAATCAGACGTAGCAATACAGTCACATGACCACACTCAAGCTAGCAGCCTGTTCAGTCACGTGATGTCTTTAAAGCTCTGTAAAAACTATTCGACATAAAGCGCTGCCGTCAACATTACTCGATTTGAACCTCTCTCACAATTTTTATTTGGGACCGATAGACCACAGAAAACTAAAGATATGATCGGTTTAATTTCAAGGTAGGAAATGTTTTCTCCACTAGAAGGCAGTGATGGTCTTTGAACAGATTTTGTACTCGGATTTTGTTTATTTTGTGTGTTATTTTGACCTAATATGGTCATGTGATAGGTGATAGTGCATATTAATAACAATAACACTTCATATAGATGACGTGCTGATAAAAAAAAAAAAAAAAAAAATCTGACATTGTAAGCAGTTGCTCACAATGGTACTCATTAGTATTCTTTGCACCGAATACTTTTTTACTTGAGTACATTTTTTGTGTGACTACATTTACTTTGCTAAATATTATTTTGAAGCAACACTACTCTTACTTAAGTACAATTCTTGGCGACTCTACCCACCTCTATCAAATATGTTGAAGCATATCAGTAAAGATGTCACTTTAACAGCAAAAAATATATATATATATATATATAAAAAATATAACAATAAGAAAGAGAATACGGAGTATTTTGTTTTATCGTGCCATTTTTCTGCTTTTTTTGAGGTACTTCTATGCAACATTTTAATTTTTAGTATTTTAACGTCTGTCCGTCGAAGCATAAAATCGAAAAAAAGGGAAAAAGTAGTTTTATTTTGTAACCGATTTGAAACTATTTATGACGCTTGTGCACTTTATGGTTTTCCTCATTCATGTCTTTTTAACGTTTCTGCACTGGAATGAATTGAAAAATGTGGCGGTGGAACGTTCAAAGTGGCGTGCGTTCATTTGTGTCAATGTAGCAAATTTGAATGAACAATTAAAAAAATATATTTATGAACAAAGGGGGAGACAACGCACAATCCGACCAGATGGACGCGAATAACAGTCTCACGAACAACGAGTCAAATCGTCATTTCCACGTAAAAATCCCGCTTAATGACTGTTTCCCTGTTCGACTCCCCTTTAACGTTCGTCCTGTTGCCTGTTGATCGTGCAATCATCCGCGTGCGTGAATGTGACTTTGACAGTGTACATAAAGTGTTTATTTTCTACAGAGTGAATGTTTATTTTGCCCAAATATGAGCATGCGAAGAGATCAATTCAATGTACAGTAATTAATGCGTGTCTATAGTTGTACAACAGGGGGGGAAATGTATTCATGTTGTGGATGTTGCATGTTCGGTCCGACACATTATGTATAGATTGATCTGTATGCTGACTGTAAAGAAACATGCTTGTAAAATGGTCTTGTTTTTCCACAAAAAAATAACAATAATGTAATGGTTTTGTTGTTGTACACGGGATGTGTTGAGATATTATGCAAATTGTGCTGTAAAAAAAGAGAGAAAAGAACTCCCAGCCACCCCTCCACGAGTTAAAATAAAAATAAGAGACCATATTATGCAAAGTGGAGTTTGTGCTATTAATTGAGAAATATTCTTTTCAAATTTGGCTTTAAATTGTCTATGACAACAAAAAGCATGTTTATTTCCTATTTCACGCTGTATTCTATGCTCTTGAATGAAATGGACCGCTTGAATATGTGTGGAAGCGATTGATGTATTTATTCAATTTTTTGAATCCCGCGCCATGAAAATGTGTGACTTCCTGGATTGAGGAAGAATGCGAATGTGACGACAGCGGACTAACCATCTTCACAATACAGCCATTAGTATCGTATGCAGAAGGATTCCGGATTCAGCTGATTATGTGGATAAATTTGTTCATTTTTTGCATCACGCCACCCAATGTGCTGCAGGCTTTTGTTGCTGCACCAGGGAGAGGCATGTGAACCTTTTTGGGTTTTACCGCGAAATGGCCAAAACACACATGGACAACTGCGGGACCATTGGAAGTGAGTAAACTAAGTGTTTTATATTACAGTGTATCACAAAAGTGAGTACACCCCTTGCATTTCTGCAGATATTTATCTTTTTAGGGGACAACACTGACAAAATGACACTTTGACACAATGAAAGGTAGTCTGTGTGCAGCTAATATAACTTATTTTCCCCTCAAAATAACTCAAAATATAGCCATTAATATTAGGGCTGTCAAACGATTAAAATTTTTAATCGAGTTAACTACAGCTTAAAAATTAATTAATCGTAATTAATCGCAATTCAAACCATCTATAAAATATGCCATATTTTTCTGTAAATTATTGGAATGGAAAGACACAAGATGCATATATACATTCAACATACGGTACATAAGTACTGTATTTGTTCATTATAATAATAAATCAAAAAGATGGCATTAACATTATTAACATTCTGTTAAAGTGATCCATGGATAGAAAGACATGTAGTTCTTAAAAGATAAATGTTAGTACAAGTTATAGAAATTTTATATTAAAACCCCTCTTAATGTTTTCGTTTCAATAAAATTTGTGAAATTTTCAATCAAAAAATAAACTAGTAGCCCGCCATTGTTGATGTCAATAATTACACAATGGTTCATGGCTCATGGGTGCTGAAGCCTATAAAATCAGTCGCACCCAAGCGCCAGCAGAGGGCGACAAAACTCCAAAAAAAACAATTAACAAGTGGCCATTTCACTCTGCTGTTATTTTAATCTGTTTGAGCAGGGCATTTGCGTTAATTGCGTCAAATATTTTAACGTGATTAATTTAAAAAATTAATTACCGCCCGTTAAAGCGATAATTTTGACAGCCCTAATTAATATCTAAACCCCTAGTAACAAAAGTGAGTACACCGCATGGGAACTACGTACATCCCTAAATGTCCAAATTGAGTACTGCTTGTCATTTTCCCTCCAAAATGTCATGTGACTCGTTACAGGAGTGCTGTCAGCATTGCTGCAGAGATTGAAGAGGTGGTGGAGGGGGGTCATTCCCACCACCATGCTTGACTCTAAGCATGATAATAATAATAATACATTTTATTTATAACGCACTTTACATTTGAAAAACAAACCTCAAAATATACATTACCATGTAAAAAAATAAAAATTAAAAGACTAAGAATAAAAGAGTAAAAGCAAAAACAGAAACACAGATGAAATCAGATACAAATCGGATAAAAATAAGATAGATAATATTAGCCAGAGTAAGCTTTTTGAAAAAGTTAAGTTTTTAGTCCTTTTTTAAATGCATCCACTGTCTGCGGGGCTCTGAGGTGGTCTGGGAGGGTGTTCCACAGATGGGGAGCAGCAGCTGCAAAGGCCCCGTCGCCCATAGTCTTGAGCCGAATCCTGGACGGGAGTAGACGGTGCAGTTGGCCTGACCGGGTTCTGGCTGAAGTATTTGGTGTGAGGAGTTCGGTGAGGTAGGTGGGGACTACACCGTGTAGACAGTGATGGGTGTGAAGAAGGATTTTGAATTCAATGCGGAGGTGATTAGGGAGCCAGCGTAGGGTGTGAAGGATGGGGGTAATGTGCTCATGTTTACGCACCCTCATCAGGACCCTGGCAGCACTGTTTTGGACATACTGGAGCCTTTGTAGGCTCTTGCCAGGGATCCCGATGAGAAGTGCGTTACAATAGTCCAACCTGGAGGAGACAAGGCATGGACGAGTCTCTCTGCCACAGGACAGGACAGACAAACTTATCTTTGTACACCTCACCCGGTCGCCGTCACACATGCTTGAGACCATTAGAACGCAACAAATTAATTTTCGTCTCATCAGACCATTGGACATGGTTCCAGTAATCCATTTGCTTTGTTGACATGTATTCAGCGAACTGTTTGCGGGCTTTTTGTGTACCGTCTTCAGAGAAGAGGCTTCCTCCTGGGGTGACAGCCATGCACACCAATTTGATGTACATTACGGCGTATGGTCTGAGCACTAACAGACTGACCCCGCACCTCTTCAATCTCTGCAGCAATGCTGACAGCACTCCTGTAATGATTCACATGACATTTTGGATGGAAAATGACAAGCAGTACTCAATCTGGACATTTAGGGATGTACGTAGTTTCTAAGGGGTGTACTCACTTTGGTTGCCAGGGGTTTAGATATTAATGGCTATATTTTGAGTTTTTTTGAGGGGAAAATAAACAAACTCTATTATATAAGCTGCACACAGACTAATTTTCATTGTGTCAAAGTGTCATTTTGTCAGCGTTGTCCCATGAAAAAATATACTTAAATATCTGCAGAAATGCGAGGGGTGTGCTCACTTTTGTGATAGACTGTATGTCAAATACTGGGATCATGGCACACGTTTTAATAAGGAGGTGGCTTGAATTTTGGGGCTGATTATGCTTCCTGTCCACCGAGAAGGTCACTCAGGCAACAACCGGCGGCTTGTCACACACCATGGCCGCTGGCGGATGAGCGTCCATGCTCGAGGAGCCACCGGCTTTTGTCTCTGGTTCTCGATTGTGTCCAGACTTCCATCCCATCGGTCCTCTTCATGTGCCCGCCAATAGACCACTATCCTCGGCTGGGGCTCGGGCAGCCATGCGCTCCTCTGATGTCGGCCGGTTTGTCCGGCGTTCATTCTCCAGCTGCGTCCCTGCCGACGAGCACTCCTGCCAGGGCCACAGCAGGGGAACGACGAGCCAAAACTTACTCTCCGCCGAGGGCTGGCCAATCGGTGAAGGCTGTTACCCTTGCCGCCGTGTGTGAAATGAGTTGGGGTAATTTTGTGTGATTGTTCGTTTTTGAAAGGTGAAAAAGATTTAAGAGCTCCTCGGTTCTGATTAGCATGTAGCCTGGCTCTTACGCTTCCTCTTTTGTTTACGCTCGTTCCTCCGTCTCCAAGTCGCCGGGAGGGAAATGACAAGAGCCCACTAACTCAGGTGACATGAAATACCGTTCGTGAGGTTTTAGAAGTTGACAGTTTTTACCATTATTCAGTAATTTAGCCCTGTCGTACTGAATGAATGCATTTTTAATATTTCATATTCCGTTTAGCACAAGACTGTTATTTGTCATGACCATACAATGTATTTAGCAATCGGGGAAAAATACTTGCGCCAAAGAATATCCTGTAAAAATATTGTAGTTAAGAGACAACAATGATGACATTTTACAGTATGCTGTAGACATCAGCCCCGTTTGTTGTCGTTCTTAATCTTCCTGCTCCTTCAAATACGACTCAAACATATATGGCTGTATGCCACAGGCTTCCTCTGGATCGACAATATCACTTGAAAGATCCACACTTGAACCAGAAACGCTGAAAAATGCTTCCTTCTCTATTAGGCTGAATTCTGAAATCATTACTCTGCCGACGTCATCATCCACGTGGAGGCGCCAGAGCGCGATAATGGCAGGTGGGGGTGAATGGCAAATTAAAAGACTCTTTTCTCGTGCTCTGCGCTTTGCCAAATTGTTGTATTTATTCGAATCATCTCAAAATCTGATTTTCCTCCCAATAATAATTCTATTTAAGATTTTTTTTTTTTTTTTTAATTGTGTCACTTTAAGGCGATTACATGAATAATGATGAATGAAGCTGGCATGGTTTTAATGTTATATTTTGATGCAGGTCGGATTTACATTAGCAAAATTAGTGGTGTTTCCTCCACCTCAACAACAACATTGGCATATTTTTATATTACTTCCAGTGGCAGCTGCTGGCCAAAAAAAAAAACCTTCTCATATCCCTCCTCTTCAAAGAGGTCGGAGGAGGTGGCATGTCGTTGACATGAATCTGTGTGTGCAGTGTGCGTGTGTGGCCCATGGGTGTGTGTGTGTGTGTGTGTGGGGGGGGGGTCATCAGCCAATAAAAACATGTGTTTGAGGGGCAAAAACATCATCAAAATAATTCACTTAATAATGAGAGGTTCTATTCTGTCCTTACAACATAAGGGAAGACAATATAGCTCTGGGGTCACTTTCTGTACATTTTGGATCATTTCCTCATGATTTTGGGGTATTTCTAGGTCACTTCTTGTACATTCAGGTTTTTTTTTGGGTCACTCGCTATTGATATCCGGTTGTTTTTTGGCTCATCCGGTTCATTTGCCCCTCCCAGTCAAAACAGATTCGATGTCTAGCACCCTCAATGGCACTGAAATGTTTGCATTCCCAGCAAGTCCCAGTATGAATCAATTGAACGTCTGTTGTCGTCAATAGCAGCCAACGGAGTCGTGATAAATCATAATACGGTTATTATACACAATACAAAATTTGAGTTTTTGCATTTTTTTTTTACAATTGCTAAAATATGTTAATAACAATAAGAATGTTAACATATTTTTGCCTATTCTAACATTATAAGGCACAGTATGAACACAAATTCAATTTATTTTATCGTTATTTTTTTTATTTCAACATTGTCACAATGTTTGAGCTTCAGATCTTAAATTGTGCACTTAAAGTCACTGTTTGTTTTTAAACAAAAATTGCATTATACTGTATATTCAATCAAAATGTACAAAATCATTAACAACATTTATATTTTATTTTACAAACATAATACAGTATAATGTTGACACTATTTTGTATCAATTTACAATGGAAAAAAACAACAACAACAAATCCAACATTTATTTTCTATGCCAATGCATTGCCTTTGGAGGGCAGTATTTCCCTAAATAAAAAGTACAATACATGGCAAGGCTGCCTAGGTTTGCGTAATTTGTGTCTCATTCCTGAAGTGTCAATGACTGAGCACCAGCCAATTTCTGTATGTATGTGTTCAATTCAGTTTTATTTACGATTACCTGCCATTGACAGTTATAGACGTCCAATCGATTTTATTAACAGTGAATGCCTTGAACTAAGAACACATTGACCTAAACGGTTGCAGCAAAATTCACAATTTGCAACCATCATATGAACCATTAATTAATTGTTTGCCAGTGAATTACCATGTTTTAGTGCCACTGGCGGTGATCAATGTTCAATCATGTGATGTCATCTTTCTGCTGTAAATTTGAGTTTGTCACTAGTAAACATCCAATCCATTTGAACTGAGAGGTCTGGCAGCAAATTAACAAACTTTTATTAGTTTAGCGTCAAGGTTTAGGGTGAAGGTTAATTATGGTTAGGGTTTTTAAGGGTTAGTGGTCATTTAGATTTTTTTTTTTTTTCCAAATATTTATTGTAATGCCCCCTACTCCTAATAACAGGAAAAGTCGCTGTTTTCTTGTGCAATGGAAAATAAACGCATTCGCGCTTGGATTATAGTAAATATGCTTGAAACTTTTCACTTCCTGACAATGTCTACGACAGGCGAAGTGGCTTCTACTGTTTTGTGCTTACCGTGGACCGCTATTCACTCTGGGCTGACGCTAGTGTGTAAAGGCCTTTAATTTCATGAGCAGATGAATGAAGTCGGCAAACCACACGGACGTCTGATATCATCATTTCGGAGCTTAAATCGCTGACTAGCTAGGACTTAGCTCCAACATCTTGGTGAGGACAGTGCAATGAGGTGTAATACATTGTTTTTGGATAGTGATTTTGAGATTTAAGGGTACTTAAAGGGCTAATTCCGACTTACACGGAAAATTTGGGTTACGTCCCCAGCGTAGAAACTACGGTTGGGAATCTCTGGCATGAAGCCAATTCGATATGTATCTAGATACACAGGTTACAATTCGATTAAAAAAACGATACATTTTTAAAGTCGAGCGATTCGATACGTTACAGTTTAAGAACAATACGGTTCGATACAGAGTGAAAACGATACGATTGTAAACATTTGTTGTGTGTGTTCGAACAGTATTTTAAACATAAAAAAGACCACATTTCTAATAGCAAAATTAAACAATAAAATTTCATACTAATGTTATGTTTTATTTTTTTATGAAAAATAATGAAAAGTAAGGCTTACTAAATGACTGTCATTATGTTGAATGGGATTGATAATAAAATAAAACTCCAGTGACAGACAACAATAAAGTGCAGTAATTCAATTACTGTATTTACTTGTGTTTCGAACACAATAGGTAAGTAATTTAAGTGCAAACTTTCAACGTAAACATCTTACAAGCAAAAAATATTAATTATATGCAGCAGCTCTAGAAAAAAAAAAAAAAAAAACCTGATAGTGTTATCATAAATAGTGTTGGGCACGTTACTTTAATAAAGTAATTAGTTACATTACTCACTACTTCTTCCAAAAAGTAACTAAGTTTGTAACTGAATTATTCTATAGTAAAAGTAACTAGTTACCAGGGAAAGTAACTATTTCCGTTTCTTTAAAAAGAACTTGTTGTATGTCAAAGAATTTGAAATTTTCTGAGCAGTATTCGAGTCAGTGGAATAGAGAAGAACAGACAGGTAGTTAACTTGTTAGGTGCTTCAGCAGATTTGAATTGCTTACCACAGATGTCGACAAAAGCTTTGCCCCGGGACATAAATTACACATTACATGCAGGTAGGCATGTGCCGGTATGAGATTTTGACAGTACGATAACCGTGAGAAAAATACCGCGGTTTCACAGTATCACGGTATTGCAATTATGGCTCCAAAATTTTGAGATGTATGGGTTTAAAAAAAAAAAAAGAAAAAGAAAAAAAGAAAAAAAAAAAAAAATTCCACTGAACAGGATTTTTTTTCAAAACATATTTGCAAATTGGAACATGAATATAATGTGAAAATAGATAAATTAACAAAAAATAACATATTTTATATAAAATTAAAATAAATAGAACCTAGACTATACCCACAGCCACAGCTCAAGTTGCTCAGTATTAGAGTAAGAACAAGATAATTGCTATAAAAATAGTAAAAACACTTCTAAATAAAAATATATACTGTATGACTTTTTTTGAGGGGGTGGGGGGCTCAAGTGAAGTTTCGCCATTTTCAGCCACTGTGTCAACTCTGGTCTAAATGATGCCATGCCTTTGTGTTAAAAAGAACAAAGAATTCATGCGTTAATTAAAGTTAAGTTAGTTAAAAATGCATAAGTTTTATAAATTAGTTAAAATGTAAATATTGTTGAGGAAAGGTTTCATCTAAAAAAAAAAAAAAAAAAAAAGGTGAGGAGTGAGACCTCCTTTCTCAATTAGCGATCTTTGACGCGATCCTTTTTCTTTCCCCCTTCATTCAAGCTTACCTTGTTTCTCACTCAGCGGCTGTGAGACATAAAACCTCGACGAAGCTGCTCTCCCAGCTTAGCCTAGCCTAACATTCGACTTTGTAAGTTTTAGTTAGTTTGTATATTGAATTTGAAAGGAAAATGTGTGTTTTGTTTTTGGCGAACTTTTTAATGGTGCTACTGCTATCCTGTTGAACCTAATCACACGTGGAAAAATCGAATTGTACAACGTTTTAAATGTATTCATTTGTATATTTCACCACGATTTGAGAGCTCAATAAGTTGAAGAAAAGTACACCTTGTGTTTGGAGGGTGTGTTTTTGGGTTTGCTGGCTGTTTAGCGGAATAGCGTCACTGACACTCACGGTAACAAACAGGGGAAGGGTGAGCGCTGCCGCACCAAGCCACTTCGGCTGCATTTTGGCACATGAAAAATAGCAAATACCGTACTAAGGTATGACGGAAAATTTTAGTGGTTTTGAAACCGCGATGTTTTCACACCACGGTAAACCGTGAAACCGGTAACCGGCACATGTCTACATGCAGGTTCTTTCCTTTAATTTCGACAAAGTTGAAATAGTGTCTATATCTCCACCTCTTAAAGGACAATTTTTCTTCTGAATGTGCTGCCATGTGTGTTTGCCGCACGCGCTGTTTCGGTTTGCTTGTGAAATCACCGTCTCTGATTGGCTTACCACCACACATGACTCTAACCCTCAGCCAATCACAATCACTTCCATCGCATCTCTCGAGGGGCCGCATTCAGATAGGCTCGTTTCCTGACAATTTACGTCACCTTCAAAGCGTCTGCCGTCCTCAAAATGAAAGCAGAATTATTGCTGGCTGACAGTGGGAGATGGGAACGAGGCTAGCATCAGGTGTAGCAAACACAGAAACGTTACCAAACTTTGGAAAGCATTGTCTAATTGAATGAGCAGGGACAAACAGCTTGGAGTCAGAAGTACGTGCGCTATTCTCGAACCTGAACGCACCCCAAGTCTTGGATGACAAATCAACAGGGCAGAGAGTCGGCTCGGCTGGTAGTTTCTTCAATTTATTCAGAGTAAGTAATGCACCGCTTTTGACCGTCAGTAACGGTAACGGCGTTGTAACGGCGGAAAAAGTAATTAGTTAGATTACCCCGTTACTGAAAAAATAATGCCGTTACGTAACTGCGTTATTTATAATGGCGTTACTTCCATCACTGTTAAAATGAATAATAAATTATGCTTTACTACCTGTATATGTCACGCCTGGGTGAGGGTTGTCATGTCTTGGTATATTCTCTTCCTGCTTTATTTTGAAGCCTCACCCTCCTGTTTCCACCACCTACCCTTCCTGCCATCTCACCTGTCACTGATTATGATTACCTATTGTTCCCACCTGTGCCCCATTCCTCATGTGCTTAAATTGTTTGACACTCCCTAATCTCGTGCCAAAGTGTCTTCGCCCTTAGTTGCCACTAAAGCCAGACCATGGAGGAAAAAAAATCGTGTTAATTGGCGTGCCGTACAAAGCTGCCGATACAAAGTTGCAGCTGATAGCTGGATAAACAAAGGTATGGCCTGCAGTGGAGTTCGGAAACATCTACAACCACCTCATAAAGTCACCCAGTAAGTTGACCTTTATCATTTACGTGGAATTTGTACTGTGTGAAACTGAGAAAATTGGTAGTATATACAAAGTGATTATTTCTGCCGTTACCGGTAATTTGCCTCCAAGCTTTCTTTAGCCGTCAACACGTCACGGCAAAATAACCAATCCCACCAGGCCATTAATATACCGATTGACTAATCAGAGCAGTTCACGGCAAAAGAAAAAAAAAACTCTTTGCGAGTTGCCGGTTAAGGTAAAAATAACCACTGCCTAGTCTAGTTAATCGTAGCAGCTAATTGGGGCAAAAAAATAATCGATTAAACTCACCAGTAATAAAATGTCGGCTGCAAACGCAAATATGCTTGGATTTGTGTTCCCACAGGCGAAAATAGTCCACGGAACAGTCTTCTTTTACTGTTCCTCGATTAATTGCGCTCAGCCATTTTTGTCACGTGGAAGAATCAAGAAAAATACGGCTCCGAACTGTTCCTTGTGTGACAACCCTCAACACAGCAACTTTTAGCCATTCCGACGGAAAAAAGACAGCAAATAAGAAGAAAGTTCAATGCGTTTCTATTATACATTGCCTTGCAAAAGTATTCGGCCCCCTTGAACCTTGCAACCTTTCGCCACATTTCAGGCTTCAAACATAAAGATATAAAATTTTAATTTTTTGTCAAGAATCAACAACAAGTGGGACACAACCGTGAAGTGGAACAACATTTACTGGATAATTTAAACTTTTTTAACAAATAAAAAACTGAAAAGTGGGGCATGCAATATTATTCGGCCCCCTTGGTAGATTTGCAGTGGTCTGATGCTCCTTCCATTTCAATATGATGGCTTGCACAGTGCTCCTTGAGATGTTTAAAGCGTGGGAAATCTTTTTGTATCCAAATCCGGCTTTAAACTTCTCAACAGTATCTCGGACCTGCCTGGTGTGTTCCTTGGTTTTCATAATGCTCTCTGCACTTTAAACAGAACCCTGAGACTATCACAGAGCAGGTGCATTTATACGGAGACTTGATTACACACAGGTGGATTCTATTTATCATCATCGGTCATTTAGGACAACATTGGATCATTCAGAGATCCTCACTGAATGAGTGAGTTTGCTGCATTGAAAGTGAAGGGGCCGAATAATATTGCATGCCCCACTTTTCAGTTTTTTATTTGTTAAAAAAGTTTAAATTATCCAATAAATGTTGTTCCACTTCATGATTGTGTCCCACTTGTTGTTGATTCTTGACAAAAAAATTACATTTCATATCTTTATGTTTGAAGCCTGAAATGTGGCGAAAGGTTGCAAGATTCAAGGGGGCCGAATACTTTTGCAAGGCACTGTAAGTGACTCGTGTTTTACCCCATTGTCAATATGGCGACGCTTTGTTGTGGCTGGTGAGCTCATTAAATGCCCGGATGTCCGACTGCCTCCATAGCAAAGATATTCTAAGTTGTAAGTTGTTCATAGTATTTTTGTCATAGTTCTTTGTTATTTTGTGCCTCATGCATACCCCTTTGTTGTAGTTGCAAACTCCAGTGCATTTTGCCTGGCTCCCTTGTTTCTCGTTTGTATCATTTTATTTAATAGCTCGTTATTTCCTCCTTCTGGAGCGCCCTCAGTTTGTTCCTGCTTCTTATTGTTTGTGTTAAATAAAAGACTGAACTGAATTCTGCACGTGAGTCCGCTCCGTTCCGTCCAAGGGTGACAGTATAATTGGGGGAATAAAAACATGGCATTTTAGACAGACAGGTAATCATTAATTTAACCTTATACACAGCAAAGTCATTCACTTATGCCCGTACTTCCACATTTTTCATTCCTCATCACTGTCCATATCTTTTTTGAAGGGCAGATTTTTCTTGAGGAAGATCAACAAATCCACATGTTCATGTTTAAGTAGACTGCGTTTTGTGGAAACAAAATCTCCAGGGGGTTGCGCTGCCCTTTCCACCATTGTAGTGAGTTATTTTTCAGGGTTAAAAACTCACGATCTCTGTACCGCTCCACACGTCACACTAGCTCTGTCCCATGCGAACAGATCTGGCTCCCTTCCAGAGGTTGCGCTAGACTTTTTCGTTGTCTGTCATTTTGACTGACAGGGTCATAAAAATCCGGTCATAATCGATTTTTACCCGTCACTTAAATTTTTAAAATGACTATATCTTGATGCAGTCACTATATGTATAAACTAGGGCTGTCAAAATTAACGCGTTAACGCGCGGTAATTAATTTTTTCAATTAATCACGTTAAAATATTTGACGCAATTAACGCACATGTCCCTCTCAGACAGTATTCTGCCTTTTGGTAAGTTTTACAGCAAGGCGTTTTGTGCTGTCTAACAGCGAACGCTTGTGGTCGCTTTGCGACATGGTTTATTTTTTTCTTGCCAGTTCAATACGGCTGCAGGACGTCTCTGTTGTGCTTATATGATCCTTGGAAAAGATTTGTCCGTAAGGATGGTTGTTGTAAAGAATGTACATATTATGTTAATAAGCGAAATGTTATATTTTTTGTATGAGACGCTTTTTGTTTGTTTAGCCAACCTATATAGCGTGCTAAGCTAACGTTGTTGCTAATGCAATGCTTGTTTACTTTTTTTTTGTAGTTTTACGTAAACTGTCTAAAGAGGATAATGGTTTGAGGCCATTTTATTAATAAATCAGATGAAAAAGGAAAAAGTCTGAATATTAAGGCGTCGTTCTCTAGCTGTCTAGCTTTGGAAAAAGTAGACACTTCGGAGTGAGGACAGCGTAGACAGATTTAAATGACAGTAGAGTGAAATGCCCACTACAGTTCTTATGTTGATTGTATATATCCATCTTGTCTTATCTTTCCATTCCAACAATTTATTTTACAGAATATATATATAATTCACAGAAAAATATGGCATATTTTATAGATGGTTTGAATTGCGATTAATTACGATTAATTAATTTTTAAGCTGTAATTAACGCGATTTAAAATTTTTATCGTTTGACAGCCCTAGTATAAACACAATAATAATAATCAATAATACTTTATAATATAAAGTAACTAACATTAGTGCAGTCATGGATTACAGTAAGCAGGCCAGTACTTTGTTTCCATATATATTTTTATTATATTATGTATATACAGGATATATATATATATATTTTTTTTTTTCCCCCCAAGTGGGACCTTCCATGATCCTAATACATTTAATAATAATAAAATATTTAATATTATATAATTCCATTATATGTATATGTTATTTTTAAATTTATTATTATTATTAAATAAAAATGCACGTTGATACGACGCACATAAAGGCAACTTCCAATTTTTTAAAAAAATCGTTAGAAAGTTGTATAGACTTACAATCCGCTAGCTTGTTGTTTCCTGTTGTCTTCCGAAATACACCTGGGTGACGGCGCGTCAAGTGTTCGTTCATAGCCGACGTGCTACCGTGGTATGCGAGCTCAGCTTAGCAAAAAGAGTACACACAGTGGTGGCACCCTCCATATTTTCCTTGAAATAAATTCAGGCTCTGGCTAGTCTGGTCCGCTTTTTTGGCTTTATGCTGCTTTCACCGTGTTACCAATTCTGCCCTTCTTGGTAATTGGCGGCGTTTTCAACTGCTCGCCGCAGTGAGGAGTGAACCGGCGATTCACTTGATCCGTTGTCATCCTTCACTGCATCAGTCCCTCTTTTTTCACCTCTTTCATCAACACCATCCTCGTTTTGGGGCTTTTTGAAGAAACTTCGGACACTCGGTTGCTTTGACATTTTTCCGAGTAAGGCCAACGACGTCATGCATCAAGAGAGACAATAGCTAATTAATATGCTCACTCGCCACCCTGTGGTCTGGGGTGTGAATTGCAACCTGTCAAAATGACAGATGGACTTCAGTTTTTTCCGTCACTGTTGTAAAAAAACGGTCAACGACGGAAAATATTCGGTTAACGTGACCCCTGCTCCCTTCATCACTTCAAAGTCCGACTTTTGTTTTCCTGGGTGCGTTGAAAATAAATCGCTGCACGTCGCTGGCGTGGTGCGCAAACTGTCCATTGTTTTAGCATGTTGCTTCGTTGCCACTACTAGTTTCGTTTTGGGCTGTGAAGAAAACTCTACGGAGCGTGCGTTACAGTGGTTTTGTTAGCTTTCGCGTTGTTATGGCACGCCCGTGACGATCGGGTAATGACGGCGACTAATAGCGGTTCTGCCGAAATGCATGGGAAGTTGAGGCAACCACGACTGGGAGTTGTGCTTGTCCATATTATATCATGTGTGCAGTCTCAATCTAAGTGCGCTGTGTCGTGAATAACACAAGCGCAGCATGTGAAGTAAAAGCTAAATTATTATTCCATTAAGCAATGCATTGAACTAAGCATTAGAAACCGATTCTTGTGCTTGCGATAGCCGAATTTTATCTCCACTATCGGTTAATTCAATATTTAATGGCTAATTGCTGTCGAATGGTGTTTACTATCGATACAGCTGTATCTCTCACCTGTAAAACCGGATATCCGGTCGTATCGGTTTATCGTTCTCAAGCTTAGTAGAAACGGAACTCATTTATAACCCGGGGACTACCTGTACATTATTTTCAATTTATAAACTCACCTGGACGCAACAAATTGTGTGCAAAAGTTTTCAAAGTGTTTAAGACAACACTCACCACGCTAAATGCTATGCTAATGCTACAAGTTACTTTCAGTGTGTGATGATCACTCAGCACAGACAGTTGAATGAAAGAGCTACTATTCCGCTATATATTGGCCAAACATGACGTCTTTATAACGAATACAACAGACGTTATGGCCCACAGAAATCAAGGGGACGCCGAGGTCCCCAATTATATGGCGCAGAGTGTAAAGGGTTAATATGACATACAGTGGGGAGAACAAGTATTTGATACCCTGCCATGGAAAAACCCATTGGCAGTGTATCAAATACTTGTTCTCCGCACTGTATGATACATGTTTTTTGTAGGGCTGTCAAACGATTCAAATTTTTAATCGAGTTAATTACAGCTTAAAAATTAATCGTAATTAATCGCAATTAATCGCAATTCAAACCATCTATAAAATATGCCATATTTTTCTGTAAATTATTATTGGAATGGAAAGATAAGACACAAGATGCATATATACATTCAACATACGGTACATAAGTACTGTATTTGTTTATTATAAGAATAAATCAACAAGATAGCATTAACATTATTAACATTCTGTAAAAGCGATCCATGGATAGAAAAGACTTGTAGTTCTTAAAAGATAAATGTTAGTACAAGTTATAGAAATTTTATATTAAAACCCCTTCTTAATGTTTTCATTTTAATAAAATTTGTAAAATTTTAAATCAAAAAATAAACTAGAAGCCCACCATTGTTGATGTCAATAATTACACAATGGTTCATGGCTCATGGGTGCTGAAGCCTATAAAATCAGCCGCACCCAAGCGCCAGCAGAGGGCGACAAAACTCCAAAAAACACAATTAACAATTGGACATTTCACTCTGCTGTCATTTTAATCTGTTTGAGCGGGGCATGTGCGTTAATTGCGTCAAATATTTTAACATGATTAAAAAAATAATTACCGCCCGTTAACGCAATAATTTTGACAACCCTAGTTTTTTGGATAGTTATTTTCAGATTTAGGGGGTATTTATGGGTACTTAAAGGGTTAATTCCAATTTACACGGAAATTCGGAATACGTCGCCAGCATACGAACGGAACTCGTTCGTAACCCAGGGACTACCTGTACATTATTTTCAATTAAAAAAACTCACCTGTACGCCACGAATTATATGCAAAAAGGTTTCCAAGAGTTTAAGACGACACTCGCCACGCTAAATGCTAATGCTAACGTGAATGCTATGCTAATGCCACAAGTGACATTTAGTGTGGGATGATTACTGAGCACAGACGATTCAATGAAAGAGCTACTATTCCTCTATATCAGTGGTTCTTAACCAGGGGTTCTGTGAGTAAGTCTAAGGGGTTCGGCGAAGGTAAAGAAACGCAGAGCCCTATTTTCATTCGCTGATTAAATCGAAGCAAAGTGGCTTTTTCGACCAGGTTTTGGACTGATTTGCTCCCAATTTACTGGCTTAATCAATTTCTTATAATGCTAGTCCTCGATTTGAGGGGAGGAGGAACTGGTTTGCTCAGTGGAAGGTTGATTGGATCTTGGTATGAACGACAACAACAAACCAATGGGCAGCGTGGTCTCAAATTTTGACCTGTTTATAAAACATGAATTCAAAATGAGAAGAATTTTGAAGAGGAATTTGCTCAATTATTAGCTTACTAGCTTAGATACAGTATATCAGTTTTGAATTTGAATAAAAAAGCTTTGTTTTCTAATTCGGAAAGGTTCGGTGAATCCCCATTTGAATCTTGTGGGGTTCAGTACCTTTAGCAAGGTTAAGAACCTCTGCTCTATATACTGGCCAAAAATGACGTCTTTATACGAGTACAACAGATATTATGGCCCACAGAAATCTTTAAAAAATTTGAATCGAGAATCGTTCAGAACCGGAATTGAAACGTAAAATCGTAATCGGAACAGGAATCGTTCAATTTCAAACGATGCCCAACCCTACATATAATACATGTTTTATTTTGGTAGTTATTTTGAGAATTAGGGGGTATTTATTGGTACTTAAAGGGTTAATTCCGATTTACGAAGAAATTCGGGTTACGTTGCCAGTGTAGGAATGTACCTCTATCGTAACCTGGACAGTTCTCCCTAATTTTCAATGTTTGCGGGTTGAGAAATTTTATCATTGTGTGTTTTTAATACAGTACAATACTATTGAGTGCAATTTTTCTTGTGGAAAAAACAAGTTTTGTTTGTTTTATTGACAAGATTAATTTCTAGGATTGTCCCGATCATGTTTTTTTGCTCCCAATCGTTTTAGTTTGAGTATCTGCCAATCGCGACATTTCCCGATCTGATTGCTTTTTTTTTTTTGCTCCCGATTCAATTCCAATCATTCCCGAATATTTTTCCTGATCATATACATTTTGGCAATGCATTAAGAAAAAAATGAATAAAACTCGGACGAATATATATTCAACATACAGTGCATAAGTACTGTTTTTTTTTAATGATGACAATAAATCCTCAAGATGGCATTTACATCATTAACATTCTTTCTGTGAGAGGGATCCACGGATAGAAAGACTTGTAATTCTTAAAGGATAAATGTGACTTTGTATATTGTGACTAAATATTGCCATCTAGTGTATTTGTTGAGCTTTCAGTAAATGATACTGTAGCCATTTAACTGTTCTGCCCAAATGCATGATGGGGAGTGTAACCATGACTGTGCGTAGTGGCACCAATTGATATATCTTCTCTGCGTTGGGAAGTAACATAGGCTGTTAAGAAAAAGATCAACCTCTACCGCTCTTCCCCACATTGCTTCCCACGATATTTCTAACTGTTGAGAGAGGGATTTTAAGGCTTTAGCCAATTAAAAAGAGGCTCCAAAGACTGCCAAATTTCTCTCTACTCATTTTACGTTGCCTGTTAGCTCTATATATAGGTAAAACTGCGCCATTATAGATTGAACGCGACAATGCGTGAGTGGGTCGTGCAGCGCATGCGTAAATTGCATTAAATATTTTAACGTGATTAATTTTTTAAAAATTAATTACCGCCGTTTATGCGATAAATTTGATAGCCCTACTTTAAGCCAAAACTAAAGACTCTGGATGAATCTAAGACATTTTGTCTGTAACGTTAAATACAATTACAAAACGATTTAATTAAAAAATATATATATATTTAAAAAAAGGCATGTCCGATATTTTTTTGCCGATTCCGATACTTTGAAAATGACGTGATCGGACCCGACTGATGCTGATCGATAGGGACATCTTTATTAATTTCTATTCATTTCAATTGGAGGAAATTCACAGCATATAACATTTCGGTCTAATATGTCACTCAAATGTTGGGTTTGTGTTTTTTTTTTTTTTTTTTTGACAAAAGATTGTTAAGACGCCACGGAACATTTTGACATTGTTAAATAAAAAATTTAAAAAACGGAATATATCTGGAACACGACATTCCCATGTAGAGCTGTGAAATGATTATCATTATAGTTTGTCAGTTCTTCCAGATTATAGAAGGGAGTCATTGTTAAAACCCTGTGGAATTCGAATTAAATGAGTTTCTGAGATGCGTCTGACACCTATTATTCAGGATCGACTGATGCGTTTCCTTGTTAATCCGAGAAAAAAAAAAAGTCATGAATATCTTCTGAGGTAGTCTGTCTTGACTTTTTCCTCGCTATTGTATACGTGCGGCTCCGAGCCCTCTCCAGAAGCGACCGTTCTCTTCTCCCCGGGGGTGGAAAAACGAGTGCCTGAAAAGGTATCTCGGCAGAATTTGGAGAGCGGATGATATGAATGCAACAGTGTTTAGTGAGAGGGGAGAGACAAAGCGGAAAGAAGAAGGGGAGGAGGGCGAGAGGACATGAGAGATGGTGTGTGGTTGCCAGGCAACGATTGATAACCAAGTCCCTGAGCTTCCTGCCACCCTCTCCCCCTCCAGGGCTGCGTTACACACGCAATGTGCAATTTACCCGAATCAAAATGCCGTCCATCTCGTTTTTAAAAAATTATCAGAACGTAGTTGGTTAGCATAATATATGGTGCGAATCGACTGCGTTTAGCAGGAAATGCCAAATTAGGAAAAGTAATGCTCATTGGCCAGCAATAAATGAAAACAAAAGTAAACTTGATATGAAAGCTGATTTACATTGAAACGAAAAATTTGTGTGACAATTTCTGTGTAAAGTGATCATATAATGTGGTTTGGTTTCCGGCAGTTTGAAAATTCAGTTGATTTTGAACAGCTCAGATGGGTTATGACTTTTTGTGACGTCACTCTACACTTGGTGACACATTGGTTGCCAAAACAACCTGTCAGATGGGTCAGTAATGTGGTCCAGATTCAATATGGACACCAATTTGAATCAGATTTGTCTGCAGTTTGAATGCAACAGTGTTGTTTTTGGCAGTCTTTTTTCTTTTTCTTTTTTCTTACTTTTAGTCTAGGTTAATTCCGCAGGTCTTAATGCACAAATACGATTTTTTCATGTTTTTCGACTCGAGTGAGGCATTAACTTAACGGTCTGAACGGGCCAAGTTGCATAGCAGTGGACATTTTTAAATCCAATCTGGGTCACTTTTTTATGTGGTTTAAATCCGATCTGGGCCACATATTTGCAGACTGTAGCGGCAGAAAAAGAAAAATAATAAATCAGACATTGTAAGCAGTTACTCACAATGTTACTCAATAGTTGAGTATTCTTCTCAACAAAATACTTTTTTACTTATACATGAGTCCATTTTTGGATGGCTTTTACTTGAGTAACATTATTTAGAAGTAACGCTACTGAAATAACGTAATTTTCAGACTATAAAACACTACTTTTCCTTCATTTTGAATCCTGCGGCTCATACTCCAGGCTCCAATGGCTTATTACTGATTTATTTGGGTTAATACAGTGGGGCAAATAAGTATTTAGTCAACCACTAATTGTGCAAGTTCTCCCACTTGAAAATATTAGAGAGGCCTGTAATTATCGACATGGGTAAACCTCAACCATGAGACACAGAATGTGGGGGAAAAAAAACGAAAATCACATTGTTTGATTTTTAAAGAATTTATTTGCAAATCATGGTGGAAAATAAGTATTTGGTCAATAAGTTCATCTCAATACTTTGTAATATACCCTTTGTTGGCAATAACAGAGGCCAAACATTTTCTGTAATTCTTCACAAGCTTTTCACACACTGTTGCTGGTATTTTGGCCCATTCCTCCATGCAGATCTCCTCTAGAGCAGTGATGTTTTGGGGCTTTTGTTGGGCAACACGGACTTTATACTCCCTCCACAGATTTTTCTATGGGGTTGAGATCTGGAGACTGGCTAGGCCACTCCAGGACCTTGAAATGCTTCTTACCAAGCCACTCCTTAATTGCCCTGGCTGTGTGTTTGGAATCAGTCACACTGAAAGACGCAGCCACGTCTCATCTTCAATGTCCTTGCTGATGGAAGGAGATTTTCACTCAAAATCTCTCGATACATGGCCCCATTTATTCTTTCCTTTACACAGATCAGTCGTCCTGGTCCGTTTGCAGAAAAACAGCCCCAAAGCATGATGTTTCCACCCCCATGCTTCACATTGGGTATGGTGTTCTTCAGATGCAATTCAGTATTCTTTGTCCTCCAAACACGAGAACCTGTGTTTCTGACAAAAAGTTCTATTTTGGTTTCATCTGACCATAACACATTCTCCCTGTCCTCATCTGGATCATCCAAATGTTCTCTAGCGAACCGCAGACGGGCCTGGACGTGTACTATCATCAGCAGGGGGACACATCTGGCAGTGCAGGATTTGAATACCTGGCGGCGCATTGTGTTACTGATAGTAGCCTTTGTTACTGTGGTCTCAGCTCTCTGTAAGTCATTCACTAGGTCCCCCCGTGTGGTTATGGGATTTTTGCTCACTGTTCTTATCGTTTTGATGCCACGGGGTGAGATCTTGCATGGAGTTAAAACAGGTGCCATTAATACAGGTAACGAGTGGAGCCTCGTTAGACCTCGTTAGAAGAAGTTAGACCTCTTTGACAGCCAGAAATCTTGCTTGTTTGTAGGTGACCAAATACTTATTGTCCATTTTAATTTGGAAATAAATTATTTCAAAATCAAACAATGTTTTTTTTTTTTTTTCCCCCCCACATTCTGTCTCTCATGGTTGAGGTTTACCCATGCTGACAATTACAGGCCTCTCTAATCTTTTCAAGTAGACCTTGCACAATTGGTGGTTGACTAAATACTTATTTACCCCACTGTGCGAAACACTTCATTTGACAGTGGCGTCATAAGACTGTCATAAGACAGACATAATTATGACATGACACTATCATGGGCATTACTGAATGCTTATGACAGATGTCATTAAGTGTCATCAGGCAAATTATGTCACTAACTCTATTTATGTCCAGCTTGGATCTTTTACATCTGTTCAAAAGTGAGATAATTTGCCAGACAACAATATGAGACATCTTTTATAAGCATTCATTAATGTTCATGACAGTGTCATGTCATAATTATGATCGTCTAATGACAGTCTTATGGCGCCACTGTCAAATAAAGTGTTACCAAATACCATAGCTAGCAATTAATGAAACCATTGGAACAGTAACTGAAGAAATGTTTAGCAAAGAAGATGAATTTTGATTGTTATTTACATCTGTAGTGCTGCAATGCATGCTAGGAGGCATGTTGGACGACAACAGTGTTGACAGCAGGTGGCAGCAGAGGTTGACTGTCTCCCCCCCAGGGAGCAGTGATGGCCAAATGAAGCTTCTTGACGCAATGAAGCTTTTTAGCCAATTGGTTCAAAGCTTCATGGTGGTTCATTTGGTCTTATGACTATCATATGATGCTGCTGTCAAATAAAGTGTTACTACTTAATATCTTTTGGTGTAAATATCCCATAGTACAGTGAGGACAGCTACGGCTTATAGTCCAGTGCAGCTTATCTATGAACAAATGCCGTTTTCATGCCAAATTTGAAGGGTCCGGTATAGTCAGGTGCGCCCTATAGTGCTAAAATTACGGTAACATTTTTGGCTACTCTACCAACTTTTGCTGAACACAGCCTTAGTGTCTGAGCCTGTTCATGGATTTAAAGCAGTGAAAATTTCACGGTTAGATTGTCAGTCATTATTTAATATTACGGCTTTTCCTTGACTCCATATAAAACCATGACTTAACCCGGATCTGCACCGCAGTACATCATTTCAAGAGGAGAGCCTTAAATCGTCACTAGGTGTGAATGTAGGAAAGTGTGTATGCACCCTTGGCAAGAAATCCCGGGTGCGCTGCTCCGAAATTCAGCCGGGACAGACGACCTTTATGAAAATGGTTTATAAAATGAATGTACGGTACTAATAAGATTTCATGAATTGCGACTCTGGAGGTCTCCTGCAATGTGACTGCTATTTGCTCGGTAGATTTGAAGCGTGGAATCAATTCGTTTTCCTGAACAATGTTTTTTTTTTTCCCCTTGCGGCATTTACATTTTCATCTTGTCACTCAAGCAACCGATGATGCATCGTATCAATTCATTTCATTTCATGCTGTGACTATGTAGCTGAGGTGAACATTTTTTTCCCCCCGAATCGTTACTTTCTTTGTCAACCATTATTTTGTGCTTTTCTAATTGTCAATCCTCCAGGTGCATAGTGTTTTTAGATAATCGTGTTGTGCGGGCATAGGCGGATCTACTATTCAGGCGAAGTAGGCGATCGCCTTAGGCCCCCAACCAGTAGGGGGCGCCCAACCAGCTGCCCTTGCCCCAGCGAGCAAGGGCTTGGGCCATCGGAGCCAGCAGCACCCCCAACTATAGACCCTACTCACCAACGTCACAGAATGACGTGTCACTGTATCCGGCCGCCATATTGTCCGTCAGTGTTTATCCGTATTCTCAATGCTTTCAATTTGTCGTGCCATTTAAAATGCAATTCATGGAAGCCCCGGTGCTTTCAGACGCTGTAAACTCATTGGATGCGTTGCATAAAAGGCGTTATGTGGGAAAGCGTCAGTCTATCGATTCGCCAGATCCATATTTGGTGCCTAAATCGATATTTTTTGACCCGCTGTCTTCGCCCTCTCTGCCTGACATCTGCTACCCTGATATGTACAACTATCTTGTCCACACAAAATCAGCCTATTCTCACGAAAGTTTGAAAAACTTTAAGAGCAGACCTCTAAGCAACATTACCCCGTGTGACCCTTCCAATTTTCTAAAATGGCGACAATCAATAAAAAAAAAAGTTGACTGCGATGGCCGACGCTTCAAGGATAGGTGGATATTGGACTATTTCTTTAATAAAACACGCAACAACTGTGTCTGCCTCATTTGCAAAGAGACAGTCGCTGTTTTCAAAGAGTTCGATGTGACGCAATATTACCAAACAAGACACGCTGACATGTAAGACAACATTACAGGGAAGATACCCAGCGAGAAATTATAGCAACTTGAAGCTAGTTTAATTTCACAGCAGCAGTATTTTGCAAGAGCCCGAGTGTCAAAAGAGAACGCCACAAAGACGAGATTGTTGAAATTATGAATTAAAAAAATTATAAAGCAAATGTGACACACTTGCTAAAATTTGTTTAAATATATTGTTCTATGTAAATCAGCCAAGGTAGCCCCCTGCATTTTTACCACACCAAATCTGGCCCCCTTTGCAAAAGGTTTGGACACACCTGTTTAACTTCTTTCACTTGGTACCAGCTAAATATTATTCAAAAAAATAATGATGGTGGAAGAAATAAGCATCTTGAATTTGAAACTATGTTGTCGGCGATTAGCCTCACAATGATCTAAATTGTGGTTGTCAGCCCAAAACGCTCTAAATATATGTATATTAAATGCATCTTACAAGATATAAAATGACTACTACATAATCTGTAGTGATCGTTTGGTGCCCAGTTTTCTCGTCGAATTGCAGCAGTCCATCTCGCTCTCCTCTCCGGGTCTCTCGGAATACGGTAGAACTTCAAGTCTCTCCGTCTATCTTCTCTGTTATTGCAACCAACCGCCACACACGCCTTCACCATTTTGATTATGTTAACGAGCAGAAAAACACGCCATAATAGGAGGAATTTACGTAGCGGTAATGCTTAAACCCGACGAGCTGACGGACAATATGGCGCGGAGGCGTGGTTGTGACGTCATGTGAGTAGGGTCTATTTGTCATGTATAATTATGGCAGCATACCAAACAAACAAATAACAAAACAAAAAAGAAAGCCATTTGAATGCTGCATTTATATTATCTCTCCCCCCCACAAACACACTACAATGGACTGTTCCACGACGACTATCAGTCGCTTAGCTTCATTTAGTGCTGTTTAGCTTCGCTTAGCTCCGTTTAGCATCGCTTAGCTGTTCGTTAGCTTCACTTAGCCCTCCCGCGTTTTTCACGCCACTAAGATCACTATTTTTACAGCTCACTTGCTACTTTGCACGTGGGCTATCGTTTATTTCGAACATATGAGCGAACGTGCTCTCCATGAGAGCCAAAGTGCAGTGAGGGAGAAGTTGTGAATAGGACGCTAATGCCTCTTTTAACTTTCTTCTTCTTCACACGTAACATAAAATACATGACAGCACACCCTGTGGCGAAACAATGCAGTACAGTTCCAATCAGTCATACAATAACACTCAACAGCTGGTTAACAGCATTTGCTAACGAAAAAAAAAATTAAATCTATTAGTGACTCCACAAGCAATGATGAAGAATGTTTTTTTATTTTTTTTACCGCGTGTAAAGCTTTCGGTTAGCGGTTTAGCGAACGTACCTCCGATGAACATTTCAAAATAAAAGCACGTCATGTTCGTCATATAAATAACGGTTTCTGGAGTTAATCCCACGTACTTCAGAATTATAATATGTAGAGTAAATACTACAGAATACAGATTCTACACTAAGAATAGCTTTCAAATGACACTTTATGACAAATATGATTGGCAATGAATAATTATTATAATTATTATACTACTGTTATTAGAGCTGCGAATCTTTGGGCACCTAACGATTTGATTACGATTACGATTCAGAGGCTCCGATTCAATTATAAAACGATTATTGATGCACCCCCTCCTTTTTTTTTTCTTTTAAATGTTTTGTACATTAGTTCCAAAATTGTTCAAAAATACTCTCAGGCTAAACCAAACTACTATTTCAGTATCAAGTTAACATATAGCAGTAAACAAATATACAAAAATAACAGTAAATAAAAAACTCCATTCCCCATTCTGTATCAGCAGCTTTAAACTACATTCAATTAATTTAATGTTGTGAATCAACCGTTAAAGTTGTTAAAATTGCTCCCGTTATTCCATAATTTCCCTTTTGTCTACTTTCGACATGTGAAAGTTTTAAAACTATTTTAAAGATAGATTCTAGTCAATATTTTACCCATTTAGGAGTATTTTAGATAAAAAGTTAATTAGGTTCGCTTGGAAGGTTCGCTACAACAGCCTTGCAGGGAAGTGTACTGCTTTAAGATGGCGGCCGTTAACTAACGCCCGCATCTAGCTTTTTGTAGATGTGCTGCTAACGCTACCGAATCTATATTGCATCTAGTCCTATATAAATGATATCTACCTTAACATTATGTGGATGTGCTTTGTAGCAGCTTTTCGGCAGCAGTCAAGTATGTTGCTGTGTTTTTTTTATCTCGTGGCATGAGTTGAGCTAGAGCCGTGAGTTGAGCATTGGCATTACCCGAGGGGCCAGGTAATGAGAAGCATGACGTTTAGCTACTCTCGCTCTGTTCCTCATTGTGTCCCGAAGACCGCGCGGCGCGCTGAGTGTGTTGTACTTCCGCTTTACTTGGCATATTTCAATAATCGGAATTTGGATGTTTGTGAATTGTTCTCGAATCTTCCACGGCCGAATCGCGAATAATCTCAGAATCGGAAATTTTGCACACCTCTAACTTTTATATAATGTATAGTAGTATACTATAATAATAATAATGCTAGATTTTTTTATTTTTTTTTATTTTTTTATTTTTTTTAAGAATGGTTTTGAATAATGTTGGAAAGGCAAAGTCAGTGTTCTGAATCTGTTAACTTTCCATTCTTTTGCACTAGTAAATGCTATCAGCATTTAACCTCATTGTTTATTTCTGATTAATTATTGTTATTTACATGATTATTTATACTTTAATAAAAAAAAAAAAAAAAGTGTTCCAAAATTGTTTTGTGAATTAATAAGCGTCAACAAAAATTTCATTGCTAAATTAGTAAAAAAAAAAAAAAAGAAAATTATTAGATTAGTCGACTAATCGTAAAACTAGTCGGCTGACTAATCAGGAGAAAATTTGTCGTTTAGGACAGCCCTATTGTACCGGAACATATTTCCTCCACACCCTTCTCACCTTTTTAACCCCTGACCCATGTAGAGGGCCCCTGGATATGTTCGTCTTAGGCCCCAAAATTGCCAAGACCGCCACTGTGTGCAGGTAACCTTAGCTTGTACTTGTACGTGTTGTGCTCCTTTATTTAATAGACCCGAGTTTTCTTTTCTGCTCGAATCAAAGTTCACTGCTCAACTGTTTAATTACAAATGTACTACGTAAAGGTGAAACAGTTTTAGTAGGGATTGGACTTTTCATTGCTCAATAAAAATGAGGAAATATACAGTGCCTTGCAAAAGTATTCGGCCCCCTTGAACCTTGCAACCTTTCGCCACATTTCAGGCTTCAAACATAAAGATATAAAATTTTAATTTTTTGTCAAGAATCAACAACAAGTGGGACACAATCATGAAGTGGAACAAAATTTATTGGATGATTTAAACTTTTTTAACAAATAAAAAACTGAAAAGTGGGGCGTGCAATATTATTCGGCCCCCTTGCGTTAATACTTTGTAGCGCCACCTTTTGCTCCAATTACAGCTGCAAGTCGCTTGGGGTATGTTTCTATCAGTTTTGCACATCGAGAGACTGACATTCTTGCCCATTCTTCCTTGCAAAACAGCTCGAGCTCAGTGAGGTTGGATGGAGAGTGTTTGTGAACAGCAGTCTTCAGCTCTTTCCACAGATTCTCGATTGGATTCAGGTCTGGACTTTGACTTGGCCATTCTAACACCTGGATACGTTTATTTTTGAACCATTCCATTTTAGATTTGGCTTTATGTTTTGGATCATTGTCCTGTTGGAAGATAAATCTCCGTCCCAGTCTCAGGTCTTGTGCAGATACCAACAGGTTTTCTTCCAGAATGTTCCTGTATTTGGCTGCATCCATCTTCCCGTCAATTTTAACCATCTTCCCTGTCCCTGCTGAAGAAAAGCAGGCCCAAACCATGATGCTGCCACCACCATGTTTGACAGTGGGGATGGTGTGTTCAGGGTGATGAGCTGTGTTGCTTTTACGCCAAACATATCGTTTTGCATTGTGGCCAAAAAGTTCAATTTTGGTTTCATCTGACCAGAGCACCTTCTTCCACATGTTTGGTGTGTCTCCCAGGTGACTTGTGGCAAACTTTAAACGAGACTTTTTATGGATATCTTTGAGAAATGGCTTTCCTCTTGCCACTCTTCCATAAAGGCCAGATTTGTGCAGTGTACGACGGATTGTTGTCCTATGGACAGACTCTCCCACCTCAGCTGTAGATCTCTGCAGTTCATCCAGAGTGATCATGGGCCTCTTGGCTGCATCTCTGATCAGTTTTCTCTTTGTTTGAGAAGAAAGTTTGGAAGGATGGCCGGGTCTTGGTAGATTTGCAGTGGTCTGATGCTCCTTCCATTTCAATATGATGGCTTGCACAGTGCTCCTTGAGATGTTTAAAGCTCGGGAGATCTTTTTGTATCCAAATCCGGCTTTAAAATTCTCCACAACAGTATCTCGGACCTGCCTGGTGTGTTCCTTGGTTTTCTTAATGCTCTCTGCACTTTAAACAGAACCCTGGGACTATCACAGAGCAGGTGCATTTATACGGAGACTTAAATACACACACGTGAATTCTATTTATCATCATCGGTCATTTAGGACAACATTGGATCATTCAGAGATCCACACTGAACTTCTGGAGTGAGTTTGCTGCACTGAAAGTAAAGGGGCCGAATAATATTGCACGCCCCACTTTTCAGTTTTTATTTGTTAAAAAAGTTTAAATTATCCAATAAATGTTGTTCCACTTCACGATTGTGTCCCACTTGTTGTTGATTCTTGACAAAAAAATTAAATTTCATATCTTTATGTTTGAAGCCTTATATGTGGCGAAAGGTTGCAAGATTCAAGGGGGCCGAATACTTTTGCAAAGCACTGTATACGTACATAGTGGAATGATACAGTGAGGAAAATCAGCAGAGGTGGGTAGTAACAAGTTACATGTACTCTGTTATATTTACTTGAGTAACTTTTTGAGAAAAATGTACTTCTAAGAGTAGTTTTACTTAGCCATACTTTTTACTTTTACTTGAGTAGATTTGGGAAGAAAAAACAGTACTCTTACGCCGCTACTTTGGGCAAAACATTTTACATACATTTTTTCCTCTTTTTTCTACATACAAGTTTTATTCATTTTGTTTCCTAGTATAGCGCTACAAATTTGACCAATGAGACGTCGCAACAATAATCACATGACTCCATGATACCAATCAGAGGCGAGCTTGCCGTTTTACCCAAGACTGTTCAATCACACCTCTTTAAAGCACCGTAAAAAATGAAGTAATTGACATAGAGAGCTGCCTTCAACATGAATCAAAAGCGCGGATTTAAAACTCTTAAAACGTTTTTATTTGGCACCGATTGACCACAGAAAACCGGAGATATGATCCTATTAATTTTACAATGGTAACTATGAAGGAACTACAGTATTCACTATTCAAACTGGGAACTATTTTCTCCACTAGAGGGCAGGGCACTCATGCTCTTTGGACAAATAATGCTTCATTACTGTTTTTATTTTTCTCTTTAATTTAATGTTTT
This sequence comes from Corythoichthys intestinalis, assembly GCF_030265065.1. NCBI lineage: Eukaryota > Metazoa > Chordata > Actinopteri > Syngnathiformes > Syngnathidae > Corythoichthys > Corythoichthys intestinalis. Next base: position 5,902,094 of record NC_080399.1, on the reverse strand, counting down.
TTTTTTAGCTTACTGTGGTGATGTGAAGGGTTATTGTACAGGCTAATCGTACATTGACAATTTTGTGCTCAGAGAAATAAAATACTTTTGTTTTGACCATTGATGGTTTAACAATTTATTTGTATTGCCATAGCTTAAAAATATTACAGATAATCCCCGCTTACGACTTACTCTACTCACGTGATTTAGAGTTCACGACGCCGGAGTCCTATCTGCCATTTTGTCTCCAGTCTTTTTTCTTTTTTTTTTTTTTTGCATAAACACTAGCATGCATAACCCTAATATGATGTGTTCTGTCCTCACTAAAAGTGAAGTTGTTCAGCTTGAAAGACAGCAAACAAGGCAATTGTGGCTTTTGAAGCTTTTGACATCCTTCACTTTTGACAAATTTGTAAAGCTGTGACACGCATAGGTACGCTCATGTTCAAAAGACACATATTTTAACATTAAAACACTTGACACAAAACAATTGGTGTTCAAACGTCCATCTCGTCGCATCAATATGTATAATGTATGTATATGTGTAATATGTTTAGTAGGTCAAATTAGCCGATTTGGCTAACAAAAGTCCGCTATCTTAAATGCTAACGTGTTTACAATTCTCATAGCAAATCTCTCACCCATAACTCCACAAACTGGAGCTGTAAACATAATTACAAATGCATACACAAACATATATTAGCTGAAGCAACTTACAGCTTTATATGGGCCAAACCAGAGCGCAGCGATCTTGTGTCCATGTCAGACGAGTCTGCTTCTCAGTCATACAAGGTGACAGTCCAGCCAGACCCAATGCTGCCACTAGAGGGCAGTGCATCCTCCATCATTATACAAAATACTATACTTTTGGACTTTATGCATTGTTATTTTGAGATTCAGGGGTACTTAAGGGGTTAACTCTGATTTATGGTTATGTCACCAGCGTAGGAATGGAACTCATTCATAGTTGTATTGTGATGCCCTACGGGAGGATGACTAATGATAAATGTAACAACTTCAAGGTTTTCCAAATATACATTTTGTGAGAAATAAGAGAACAACTTCAACAGAACTTATGGAAAAAGTGCCCGTATTGCACCACTACATTAGTTTATAATTCTTTTTTTTTTTTTTTTCCTTAATTTGTTTTTCATTTAAGGTTTTCACCATGAATGCAAATGGTCTGTTCACATTACAAATTCCAAGCATCTCAGTTTGGAGACATCCAATGGTCAAAGAGTATAACTGCTGTGGTAAACTGTGAATCTACATCTGACCAGCCCTACTTGTAAAAAGACAGAACCAAAACTGATGTTGATATGATCCGATATAATTTAAAAATGCTTTTATCGTCCGATATTATTGGATATTGGCCACCAGATAATATCGGACAACTGTAGAATTTAGATTCACTTGTTTACACACAACTATATCGTTAGCCTGATGGTATAATAGCCCAAATGATATTTTGGGACATTTTCGGGGAAAAGAAAAAAATATATATACATACTGTATGTTTATTTATTTATTTTGCAAACACATTGATATTGTTATGACTAAGGCAGGGAGCGTTTCGAACAGTTCTGGTTGGCTTTGGAGAACATCAGAAAGGAAGGATGATGCAGCAGTTGTATGAGAGTAACATTATGCATGAATCTCAAATTGGCAAAATATGACAGGCAATTATTTTTGTTAGGCTAATGATATTTAGTGCTTCACTGTATCAAATAGAATACAGTGCTGGCCAAAAGTATTGGCACCCTTGCAATTCGGTCAGATAATGCTCAATTTCTCCCAGAAAATGATTGCAATTACAAATGCTTTGGTAGAAATATCTTCATTTATTTTGCTTGCAATGAAAAAACACAAAAGAAAATGGGGGAAAAAATGAAATCATTATCATTTTACACAAAACTCCCAAAATGGGACGGACAAAAGTATTGGCACCCTTTGGAAAATTATGTGATGCTTCTCTAATTTGTGTAATTAATCCGTTACTGTTACTTACCTGTGGCACATAACAGGTAGTGGCAATAACAAAATCACACTTGCAGCCAGTTAAAATGGATTAAAGTTGACTCAACCTCTGTCCTGTGTCCTTGTTTGTTCCACATTGAGCATGTAGAAAAGAAAGGAGACCAAAGAATTGTTTGAGGACTTGAGAAGCAAAATTATGAGGAAGCATGGGCAATCTCAAGGCAACAAGTCCATCTCCAAAGACCTGAATGTTCCTGTCTCTACCGTGCGCAGTGTCATCAATAAGTGTAAAGCCCGTGGCACTGTGACTACAGTGGCGCCTCCAGAAATTTTTTAGGGGTGGCCGGATGGGGCCACTTAAAATCTTGGGGTGGCACACCAAAACTAAAGTGCCGTTTACATGGTGACTCTCCGAGAATACGAAAAATTTCAAATTTGCATTTGCGTCTCCATTTGAACAATGTCGCAATTACGCATGAAAACGATGTAGTATTCATGCCAGACCCTAGGGCGCAGTGCAGATTTACAGGGCGACAGAGAATGATGCACTTTGACCCCACCAAGCTCCCTCAGCCTGGAAAAAAATATGCCCGCCAACTCGAAGCAATGTCATTTTTTTTTTTTTTTTTGTTCAAAAAGGCAAAAAAATTGAAACGTTCAACATATTCATTCATTCATTCATTTTCCATGCTGCTTTTCCTCACGAGGGTCACACTCATACATATTTAATTTAAAAATATTATTAAAATAGTAAGATAAAGCCGACATTCTGCCATATTTGCTGTTTTTAATGTGGGCGTGCGCAGTGGTGCTACTAAAATGTGACGTGTATGAGTGCTGACGTTACGGCGCGGTGTTGCGCCGCAAGAGCCTTTGATATGCATGCCGAGGGAGCCCCCCACAACCGGATTCTTCCACTTTGGAGGCAGGATTCCGAATTTTTCGTCTTCACCGACACCATATGCACACGAGGCGAGTCCGCAACTCAGTCATTGCGTCTTTGTGTCGCAGAGTCGCCATGTAAACTACCGCTAAAAGCCACATTTTCACGTTACACTGTCCAGTCAACATTTTGAGTTCCACAACAATTCTGTCTTATTGTGTTATGTATATATTAGGCATAAGGTGTACATTTAACAAAACAAAATAATTACTGGGGAAAAGCAGGTCCTGGCAGATTTGCATTTGGGATGAAATGCATAACTCATGCTACAACAATCTAACGATATACTGGAAAGTGGGGTGGCCACTGGGGTGGCCAACAAATTTATAGGGTGGCCGTGGCCACCCCTGGCCACCCCCTGGGGGCGCCATTGTGTGACTAACCTCCCTAGATGTGGACGGAAAAGAAAAGTGGACGAGAGATTTCAACGAAAGATCATGCGGATGATGGATAAAGAACCTCGACTAACATTCAGACAAGTTCAAGCTGTCCTGCAGTCGGAGGGTAGAACAGTGTGAACCCGTACTATCCGTTGGCATCTGAATGAAAAGGGACTCTATAGTAGAATACCCAGGAAGACCCAACTTCTGACCCAGAGACATAAAAAAGCCAGGCTGGAGTTTGCCAAAACTTACCTGAGAAAGCCAAAAACGTTTTTGAAGAATGTTCTCTGGTCAGATGAGACAAAAGTAAAGGTTTTTGGGAAAAGGCATCAACATAGAGTTCACGGGGAAAAAACAAAGCCTTCAAAGAAAAGAACACTGTCCCCATAGTCAAAGATGGCGGAGGTTCCCTGATGTTTTGGCGTTGCTTTGCTTCCTCTTGCACTGGACTGCTTGACCGTGTGCATGACATTTTGAAGTTTGAAGACTACCAACAAATTTTGCAGCATAATGCAGGGCCCAGTGTGAGAAAACTGGGTCCCCCTCAGAGGTCATGGGTCTTTCAGCAGAACAATGACCAAAAACACACTTCAAAAAGCACTAGAAAATGGTTTGAGAGAAAGCACTGGAGACTTCTAAAGTGGCCAGCAATCAGTCCAGACTTGAATCCCATAAAACACCTGTGGGGAGATCTGAAAATGGCAGTTTGGAGAAGTCACCCTTCAAATCTGAGACCTGGAGCAGTTGGCCAAAGAAGAATGGTCTAAAATTCCAGCAGAGCATTGTAAGAATCTCATTGATGGATACCGGAAGCGGTTATTTTGCCTAAAAGTTCTACTACCAAGTATTAGGCTGAGGGTGCCAATACTTTTGTCTGGCCCATTTTTGGAGTTTTGTGTAAAATGATAATGATTTGATTGAAAATGATTCTCTTTTGTGTTTTTTTTTTTTTTTTTCATTGCAAGCAAAATCAATGAAGATATTACTAAAACATTTGTAATTGTAGTCATTTTCTGGGAGAAATTGAGCCTTATCTGACAGAATTGCAGGGGTGCCAATACTTTTGGCCAGCACTGTATGTGATTACAGATTAATAGTCGAGTTAAATTATTTTTGTCAGTATAGGGGGCCATTCTGGGCCCTGGAATTATGCTTCCTCTTTTCTCTGTGCCCCAGCCCAAATCAGAATGCAAAAGAAAGAGACAGATATTGGAAAAAGAGATACATCGGGAGAGAGATTACATTTTTGTAAAAGAGGGAGATTGGTCATACAAGTTAGAAAGCGAGGGAATACAAAGTGGGAAATCAGTAGAGATGGTGAAAGGGAGCAGTAACAATGAATGGGGAGGGGGGGGGGGGGGCAAAGTGAGAGAGAGGCAGAGTGAGAGAGAGCGAGGGAGAAATGGTCATCCATGGGTGGGAGGAGCCCCGTCGATACCTGTCCTGTTGGAGCCGTCTGTTGTCTCTCTGATCAGATTAGAAGCGTCAAAGCTTTCCAGCAGCGAGAGCTGAGGCGGCCGGGTAGACGGACGGAGCGTCACACCGCCGCATCTCGCTCATTCATCGGCGGCGGGGACGTTCGCCCCCCGCCCCTCAGACCTCCCACATTTTGCCAATGGATACCTGCAGGGCGCACGCCAGGGTGTTCCTGGTCGTGCTCCTCCTGAGCACCGCTCGGGCTTCTCAGTTCCCCTCCCAGCTCTTGTAAGTATTTAATCCAATTGATCCACGCTTTCTTTATCGCTTCTCCTTCTGCTAACACGCTCTTGATATGTTTTTGTGATGCGCTCGCGAGGCGTGGGTTGTCTGTCTGGGCGATCAATATGCGCGCGTGGGCTTGGAGGATGTCACCCACCCACCGCGGTAGATGTCATTGTCACCAAGTAGTCATCTTCATTATTATTAGCATTTTTTTCTAACTTGTTTGTCCTGCAGCCTAACTCAAGTGGCTGACTGAAGACACACACATTTGTAAATGCAATATCATGTGTGATTAAGGGCAATATAATGTGCTTTCATAATGTATGAGTATTTGCTGGAATCGCTTAAATGAGTTGTATTATTGTTAGGCTTCTTTTTTCAGGAACGCATTCAGTAGTATTATTATTATGAATATTGAAAATACTACTAATAAATGAAGTAATAATAATAACAATGCTAAAAAAAAAACTACTTCAACTAAAATCATATCATAAATGTGGTGGACTGCTAGATTAAGGTCCCTGATGAGTTACATTATTATTCGTATTCTCTTTTTAGGAACACATTGCATATTATTATTTCAGAAAATACTTAGTAAAAAAATTTGTAAAAAAAAAAAAAATATATATATATTATCTTACCATTTGAATAGTAATACTATAATTATAAAATGTATTGTTTATGACAGTGACAAGGGTAATTCATTTCCCACCATTGACAACGATAGATGTCCCGATTCATTTAAATTGAGAGGACTGGCTATAAATGCTCCTCTCTGTGCCATTGACAGCGCTAGACGTCCAATCCGTTTTGAGATGGGAGGGGCGAATGACTATTAGGTTAAATGTCCATCACAAATTACATAGTCTTAAATCATATCTTAAATGTGCTGTATATTTGCTGGAGTGCTAGATTAAGGTCACTGATGAGTTGCATTATTATTCAATTTCTCTTTTTAGGAGCACATGGCATAACATTATTTTATAAAATACTTTGTTAAACATCATATTAAAGTAGTTTTAATTTTAAATCATTTTATTAGCTTACCATTCGAATAGTATTAAACACGACTGTATTTATAAAATATATTGTTGATGACAGTAACGAGTTTAATTCATTGCTCATCACTGACTAAGACAGACGTCGAGATTCCTCCTCCTAATGAGAGGACTCGCTGTGAATGCGTCTCTTTCTGTGCCATTGACAGCACTTGACGTCCAATCCATTTTGACATGGGAGGGTCGAATCATTATTAGATTAGATGTCCATCACCGTCAATGGGATTCAATGAGTTAAATCATATAATAGAACAGTTTGGTCATCGTCAAACTGTGAATATTCAGTGGGAAAATGCGCTTCACTTTTATAACTTACTTTAACCTTTTTTTTTTTTTTTTTTTTTTTTTGTATGGCTGCTGCGGTAATTGTGATTACTGTGACATCTTACTATATTAAAACCAATTTAAAAAAAAAAAGAAAAGACTTTTCCACAGGTCTGATAACTCTGGATCACATATTATATGAAAGTAATATCCTGCAAAAATATTGGAGTAGAGAGACTGAAACAATGACATTTTGCGGCTCTCTTTGTCTTTGCATTTTCCTCGTTCTGAATAATTCCCCCTCAACGGGCTGAATTCTAGATCGGATGAAACCATGACCCTGTCGACGTCATCCTCCTGTTGGGGACGCTAGAGCCCTATAATGGTAGGCGTGGCTAAACGGTAGATTAAAAGACATATTTCTCATCATCTGTGCTTTGCCAGTTTGTATGGAGTCGAATCGTCTCAAAATATGATTTTAGTTCATATAATAATGCTATTTAAGACTTTTTTTTTTTTTTTTCTCCTGTCGTAGGCACTTTATCTATGCAAGGAGCGGACTTGACAACAGTCATAAAAAATACAAGAGAATAAAAGGATAAGCCTGATAATGCTTGGTATCTTATTGTGCACCAAATGAGCAATATTTCAGAATTGCTTACATTGCTGAGTTGAGGCAAAGTGACGCACACACATAAACATAAGCGGATTTACTATTCAGGCAAAGCAAACGATCGCCTTAGGCCCCCAACCAGTAGGGGGGCCCCCCCAACCAGCTGCCCTTGCTCCCACCGGAGCCAGCAGCACCCCTTACTATTTGTCATGTATAATTATGTCAACATACCAAACAAACAAATAACAAAACAAAAAAGAGCCATTTGAATGCTACATTTATATTATCTCTTCCCCCCCACACATGCACTACAATGGATTGTTCCACGACGACGGACTGAGTATCAGTCGCTTAGCTTCATTTAGCGCCGTTTAGAATCGCTTAGCTCCGCTTAGCTGTTCGTTAGCTTCAATTAGCTCTCCCGCGGTTTTCACGCCACTAAGCTCGCTATTTTACAGCTCACTTGCTACTTTGCACGTCGGCTATCGTTTATTTCGAACACATGAGCGAACGTGCTTTCCATGAGAGGCAAAGTGCAGTGAGGGAGAAGTTGAGAACAGGCCTCAAATGCCTCTTTTAACTTTCTTCTTCTTCTTCACACCGAACATAAAATACACGACAGCACACCCTGTGGCGAAACAATGTAGTACAGTTCCAATTAGTCATACAATAACACTCAACAGCTGGTTAACAGCAAAAGCACGTCATGTTCGTCATATAAATAATGATTTCTGGAGTTAATCCCATATACTTCAGGATTTATATTATAATATGTTGAGCAAATACTACATAACACAGATTCTACACTGAGAATAGCTTTCAAATGACACTCTTCATGACAAATATGATTGGCAATGAATAATTATAACTACTATACTACTAAGTATATAGTAGTATACTATAATAATATTGCTAGAATTTTTTTTTTAAAGAATTCTTTTGAATAATGTTGGAAAGTCAGTGTTCTGAATCTGTTTACTTTAAATTCTTTTGCACTAGTAAATGCTATCAGCATTTAACCTTATTGTTTGATATTAATTATTGTTATTTACATGATTATTTGTACTTTAATAAAGAGTTTGTGTTCCAAATTAGATTTGTGAATTAATAAGCGTCAACAAAAATTTCATTGCTAAATTAGTAAAAAAAAAAAAAGAAAAATATTAGTCGATTAATCGTAAAACTAGTCGGCTGACTAATCAGAAGAAAATTACTAGTTTAGGATGGCCCTAGTGTACCAGATCATATTTCCTCCACACCCTTCTCACCTTTTTAACCCCTGACCCATTAGGAGGGCCCCTGGATATGTTCGCTTTAGGCCCCAAAATTGCCAAGTCCGCCACTGCACATAAACCTTATGTGTATCTGCGCATGCGGGTCAGTTTGCTCAGCTTGTGTTGGACTGCGAATTAGTGCCCATGCGTAATACATGAACGAGCTCAATGGACAAAGACACTCTAAACAGGCACGTCAATAAAACAGATATGACAAAAAATTGGAATTGTGCATTAAGACCTGCAGTAAGAACCTAGCCTATATTTCCATGTAGATTACTGCATTCAATGGAAAAATGAGTGAACATCCTTCCATCGACTGCAAAGTGTACTAAATGGAGAACAGCTTTTGCTGCAAAAAATCAAATTCTGTTCAGTTGCCAACGTAATAAGCTTTCAGACCTATTTCCCTAGAAAACACCAAGCAAACAGTCTAGGAATCTTATCTGGCATGCTTGGAGATTTTTTGGAGATTCCCTCCCGGCTTGCAAGCGGAGCAATTTTCTTGGCTTTCACATGATCATGTTTTTGGAACGCTTATTCGAAGACTTCAGACTCGAGATATTTACCCACAATAAAACATGACAGCCAATGTTCCCTCTAATTTTTTATGTCTCAGAGCAAACACACAAGCTCCCTGAGCACACTGCAGCCCACGGTGAGCAACATCAGATGTGTACCGTATTTTTTGGACTATAAGTCGCACCGGAGAATAAGTCGCACCAGCCAAAAAATGCGTAATGAAAAGGTAAAAACATATTTGTCGCACCGGCGTATAAGTCACATTTTGGGGGGAAATTCATTCAGTAGAATCCACCACCAAGAACAGACATGGCAATTTAGAATAAAAATACAATAGAGAACAACAGGCTCAATAAGTGGACGTACGGTATGCTAACATTACATGACTCATAAACAACGAACTGAGAACATGCCTGGTATGTTAATGAAACATAGCTATTTAGAGTTATTCAGATAACTATAGCATAAAGAACATGCTAACTAGCAACAATGATATTATAATGTGTGAATAAGTTCACATATAAGTCGCTCCAGAGTATAAGACGCACCCTTTGCCAAACTATGGAGAAAAAAAAAAAAAAAAAAAAAAAAACTGCGATTTATTGTCCGAAAAATACGGCACATGGCGGACACACACAGTATCACGCCTTTTCACGCCTATTAGCATTTCTACTGCCCGTAAATTATCTAGTAGTAGCATTTAATGATTAATACCCATAATTAAAATATCTTTATCCATGTCACTAGAATACACACCAATCTGACTTAAATTGTACCTTATTTTTCACATCTTAATATATAGGACTAGCATTTGGTGTACTGATATGTCAGTGCTCTCATCTACTATCGGTGTATGCCATGGTGCATTTATAACACTGCACATTATCTCGTTCTCCACTATCTCATTGATTGAGTTTACAAATTCAAAGGCATAGTTTTTACTTCGCCATCTTTCGGGTATACTCACATACTTTGCCATGTGATTGCAGATTTGTTGAACTGACACCATTGACGCATTCATTTCGATGGCAAGTAAAATATCACTCTAAAAAAAAATCCACTGGCTCTACTTTAAAAAATTGTTGTAACAATTTGCATTTAATTTTTTAAGTAAATTCAACTAAGCAATGATTAAGTACTTCCCTTATAAATTTTATAACTGGACTAACTCAATTAGTATAGTTGAACCATCATTATTTATTGTCCTCCACAAGCTTTATTGTGTAGAACCAACTCAATTTTTATAGCATTAATAAGAAATAAAACTACTTCATTTAGGTTGCTATAACTCCTTCATTTTAATTTCTCAACTCAAAAGTTGATGCAAAATGGTACTTAAATTTATTGAGTAGGAGTAACTCATTCATTTTCCATGCCGCTTTTTCCTCACGAGGGTCGCGGAGGTGCTGGGGCCTATCTCAGCTAACTATGGGCAGGAGGCAGGGACACCCTGAACTGGTTGCCAGCCAATCGCAGGGCACAAGGAGACATACAACCATTCAGGCACACACTCATACCTACGGACAATTTAGAGTGCTCAATCAGCCTACCATGGATGCGGGAGGAAACCAGAGTTCTCGGAGGAAACCCACGCAGGCGCGGGGAGAACTTGCAAACTGCACACAGGAAGGCCGAAGCCTGGGATTGAACCCTTAATCTCAGAACTCTGTGGCGGACGTGCTAACCACTCAGCCACCGTGCCGCCTAAGAGTAGCTTGTTTTTCTAAAATAAATTGGACATGGCAACTCCAGTTTTATTTGGAAAAAAATATATATTTCAAAACTCAAAAGAATGGACAAAATAACAGTGCAGAGCAAAACCAATATAAACATCCTAAACATTGTCAACAGTTCACTTCAGGTGCAGGTATAAACGAAAAGTGTACTTCCAGTACTTTGATACACAGATATGGCACAGCAACACACAGTGCAAAACAAGTGTACAACAAAATGTATGCAAATGTAAAAACAATATAGGCTGATTGAAAAGTAACTCCTGTTTTAAGATAATTTATTTAAATGTTGTAAACATTTTTGTAATTTTTTGAGTATGCTGCTTGATATATGGTAATGAAATCTGTTTTCATTTTCTTTCAAACTGCAAATACTGTAAGACAGAAAATGGCCAATTCTTTTCCCGTGGTAATATGCACATGTGATGGGAATTTAGGAAGTTGCACCAACTTAATAATGGAATAGAAATTAAATTTCACTCACTTAATCTTTCCCTTTGTTACGTGAAAGCAGAAAAGCTTATTCAAAAACAATATACTTTTAAGTTAATACATCTTTCTTAATATTTAATTTTGATTAACTCCATTAAAGAAGTTACCAACTTAATAAAACAATGAATAGTAAAAAAAAAAAAAAAAGTCATTTTTATGTTGAAAAAGCTCATGTTTTCAAGTCATACCAACTAGCCTCATGAATCATTTTTTAGAGTGATTGTCAATGAGAACTTCAACTTGCTCTGGGTCAGATTTTGTTTTGTGGGACAGCTTGTTTCTCTTCTGTCGGTCTATTGCACTCTCCCGCAATAATGTACCAATCCCCTGTCCCATCTTGAGTCTTCGTAATTTTCAACAGCTTTCAAATGACTTTTCTGCTGAATATGACGCTTGAGGTAGTCCAACTTCCATTCAGTCCACATTTTTCCCTCTGAAAACTCACTTGGTACTTTGGCTTTGCGGGAAATATCACCCAGTTTCACCGCTTGTTCGTCTATTTGCACATGCTCCGACAGCCAATCCATCATATATGAACTGCATTTCTTTTTTACTTTGGCTTGGTGAGTGGATGTGTCGCTGCCCGTTCGTTTCGCCATAATAAAAGGGGTTGGCCTTTGCGTCTCTCAACTCCGCCGTACTCACGCACTGATGTCAGCTTGCTAACCTACACCCCGCGTGTAGGCTGGGCAATACGCAAGCAATGTCAATGCTATGATTGGTTGCGTAGCGGAAGTGATCCTTATTGTATCATTTGCTGTACATCTGTCACTCACCGAGTTACAACGTTTCTGTTGATTTTTTTTTTTTTTTTGTGCGCAGCATAGAATTTCTTGTGCGCAGAGTAGGTGCCAGCAGTGCGCGATTGCGCACGCGCGCAGCTTAGAGGGAACACTGATGACAGCATTTTGATTTCTTTGAGCCTTTATTTCTCACTTGCACATATATGACTACTTAATCGCATTTAGCTGACTCTTCTGTTCTTGTAACTCCATTTTGAAATCTTCCAACTAGTGATGCACGATAATGCATTTTTCAGCCGATACCGATAACCGATAATTTCCTCCTCGTTCCAACCAATAACCGATAATGTCAAGCCGATAATTTTATTAAAAGATTCATGTAAAAATTTTAAAATATACACTAGAGAAAATATTACTGTGCAAAAATATTATTGCTCTTTTTTTCCAACATCAAATGTGAACAAGTAGTAAATTCCAACATCTAAATAAAGATAGCTTGTCTGACATTGTGTAATGGTAAACTTTTGGCAACAATTACTTACAGTAAATACATAAGTTGCACAAAAATGCCTTTAAAAGTAAGCCATTCCTAACGTATAACATTGCTACACAGCAAAAACACAACTCCTTAAAATTAGTTAAATTCCCTTGTTTTCAGTGTAAATCTATTGGAAATAAGTGAAATTAACTGCCAGCACTTCAAGTATATTTCACTCAGATTTCTTGAAGAAAAGTAGCCAGCTGAAAATAAGCTTAACAGCCTTATTTTAAGCAATAAATTATGATACATAATCCTAAAAAAAAAAAAACCTTGTCAGAAATGTTCTTTATTCAAGAAGATGTATGGTTCAAAACATTATTTGAAAGCAATTTTTTCTTGATTTAGGTGAAAAAATGACTTTTTTTAGATGCTTGGGCTTAATAAGAACAAATGGCAATATTTAGTTCAATTAAGTGGAATAATCTGGCGCATTCATCTGTCTTCAACACTCAAACAAGCTGGGGAAAATTATTTGACTAGATTTAAGAAGAATGATCTGATTAAGACGTCATAAATTTAAAGCGTACTGAATGCATTGCTGACTGGATGACTTCTTTGTGTGGTTTGGTGCATGTTAAAATTATTAACTAACCACTGCGCTGTCATGATAAACATGCTTTCTTGACATCACTTGTGTAAATGTCCATGGTAAAACTGATGTGATCGGCATGTCTTTCACGAAGAATCGTGGTCGTATAAACTGCATTATTTTTTCATCCATGGGTTTGGCTATCGGGTCATTTCGGGAATTTCCTCCCGCCTGTGCCCTTCAGTCTGCCAAATTAGCACCCGCGCCAGGCCTCTGTCCTGAACCGGAGTGGCGGCGTCAGCTAAGTTCGTACCGGATATCCGCCCGCCCCGGCCGGCTCGCTGCAGTGTATTCGGTGCTTGGCTCATCTCTGCCCGCCGAGGGCGAGGCGGTGGCGGCCTGCGTGACCGGACCGGTGTTCTGACAAATTTTGCAACCCATCAAAAATTGCTACCTTGCGGTTTTGCGCATGCTCGTAACGTTAAAAATGGCCGCGAATGCAGCGATTTCAAAGTAAACACTACAAACTTTCTTTAATGAAAGGAATATTTACTTAAGTTTGATCATGTAAAGACATGTACAAAAGTTCTAAAACACATCCTACCATGTTAGCTGCACACAGCAACTGCACCCCGTGCTCTCACTGTTAACGACTTCGCCATGTCGTTAAGTATTAATTTACGCCATTTTCGTGTTGCACATGTATGTTTATGATGTATCTAGTTTAGTTAGCACCTTTGGATAACATTGACAGTCCAATTGAATGTAAAAGAGGGCTTTTTCAGCGCCACAAAAGCTTTGGGAGCAAAATTTTATAAGGGAGCAAATTTTGACAGAACACCAGCGGGCTCCGTCGGAAGACAGCTACTTGTCGACTATCGGTCTCGTGAGGTGTTTAGGAGTTTACCACCCGCTTTGGGCTGAATTCCCAAACAACCCGACTCCGGGAGGACCGCAGCATCTTGTATCGTCACAAACCCCGTTGCTTCCTTCATAGTTTATTTGTGTCTACAATAGCTTTAGCATTCGCGCTAGCAGCAGCCTCGTATTCGTTCCAAAAATCATTGTGATGCAGTTTTAAATGGCTGCTGGGTTAGTGCTAGTGGTGTTCAATGAGGACGCTTTCTTTACGCCTAGTGGAACTGTTTTGTAGATGGCGAGAGCGTCGTTTATTTCATTTCACACACGGGAAAAGCAACGCACGCTAGTGAGAGGGCCTCAACACTGACTTCAGAGAGGGGAGGGGTTGAGCAGGCGGCGGTGGAGAAGTGGAGAAAACTGCTTAGTTGCGCACATTTGGAGGCTAAATCAAGTATATAATTATCGGATTGCATTATCGGTTGATTTTTTTTTTTTTTTATCTGCATTATCTGTGTGACGTCATAATTGCCATTATCGGCCGATAATTATCGGTAACCGATATTATCGTGTATCTTCCAACAGATTGACTGAAACATGCCAAAGGATCTGTTTTACAGACAGATCGATATATCGGCTGACCGATACTGTATATCGGGCTGGTATTTAGAATGGAATTTACAATGGTTTGAGGCCATTTTATTAATAAATCAGATGAAAAAAGAAGTGTGATTATTAAGGCGTCGTTCACTAGCTGTCTAGCTTTGGAAAAAGTAGACGCTTTGGAGTGAGGACAGCATAGACAGATTTAAATGATAGTAGAGTTAAATGACCACTACAGTCCTTATGTACCGTATGTTGAATGTATATATCCATCTTGTGTCTTATCTTTCCATTCCAACAATTTATTTTACAGAATATATACATAATTCACAGAAAAATATGGCATATTTTATAGATGGTCTGAATTGCGATTAATTGCGATTAATTATGATTGATTAATTTTTAAGCTGTAATTAACTCGATTAAAATTTTTAATCGTTTGACAGCCCTAATATATAAGGTTTTAGGCAGGACACCTGCCTAAAACTTTTGCACAGTATTGTATATTTTTATTATATTATGGATATACAGGATATACTGTATGTATATATTTTCCCCAAGTGGAAGCTTCCATGATCCTAATAAATTTAATAATAATAAAAAAAATATATATATATATATATATATATATATATATATATATATATATATAGGGGTGTCAAACAATAACATTTTTTAATCGAGTTAATTACAGCTTAAAAATTAATTAATCGTAATTAATCGCAATTATTCGCAATTCAAACCATCTATAAAATATGTCATATTTCTCTGTAAATTATTGTTGGAATGGAAAGATAAGACAGAAGATGGATATATACATTCAACATACGGTACATAAGTACTGTATTTGTTTATTATAACAATAAATCAACAAGATGGCATTACCATTATTAACATTCTGTTAAAGCGATCCATGGATAGAAAGACTTGTAGTTCTTAAAAGATGAATGTTAGTACAAGTTATAGAAATTTTGTATTAAAACCCCTCTTAATATTTTCGTTTTAATAAAATATGAAACATTTTCAATCAAAAAATAAACTAGTAGCCCGCCATTGTTGATGTCAATAATTTCTTACACAATGCTCATGGGTGCTGAAGCCTATAAAATCAGTCGCACCCAAGCGCCAGCAGAGGGTGATACAACTCCCAAAAACACAACAAGTACACATTTCACTTTACTGTCATTTTAATCTGTTTGAGAGGGGCATTTGTGCGTTAATTGCGTCAAATATTTTAATGTGATTAATTAAAAAATTCAATAACCGCCCGTTAACGCAATAATTTTGACAACCCTAATATATATATATATATATATATATATATATATATATTTTTTTAGGGCTGTCAACTTTATCGCGTTAACGGGCGGTAATTAATTTTTTTGATTAATCAGGTTAAAATATTTAACGCATGTGCAGCACTACCCACTCACGCATTGCCGCAACCAATTTATAATGGCGCTGTTTTACTTATATACAGAGCTAAGAGGCAGTGTCAAGTGAGTGGAGTGGATACAAGCAGTCATTGTAACCATGCTTTTAGTTGGCTGAAGCTTTAACATCTCTCCCACAACAACTTGTCATATTGTGGGAAGAATGACAGGAGTTGATCTTTTTCTTAACACCCAGCATTGTTCCCATTGCAGAGAAGATATATCAATTGCTGCCACCACACACAGTCATGGTTGCACCACTTCCCATCATGCATTTGGGCAAAATAGTTAAATCACTAGAGTATCATTTACTGAAAGCTCAACAAATAGAATAGATGGCAATATTTAGTCACAATATACAAACTCACATTTATCCTTTAAGAATTACAAGTCTTTCTATCCGTGGATCCCTCTCAAAGAAAGAATGTTAATAATGTTAATGCCATCTTGTGAATTTGTTATGATATACAAATACAGAACTTATGTACTGTATGTTGAATGTATATATCCGTCTTATCTTTCCATTCCAACAATAATTTACAGAAAAATATGGCATATTTTAGATGGTTTGAATTGCGATGAATTACGATTAATTAATTTCTAAGCTGTGATTAACTCGATTAAAAATTTTAATCATTTGGCAGCCTTAATATATATATAAAAAGTCTTGTGTCACAGGCAAAGTTAAATGTTTTATAATAAAACAAGTTTAATTGGATGTTAGGTGGATGGCATTATTAATGATAAAAATCGGCACCAGCATAAATCGAAATCAGTTGGTCAGATTTTTTAAAAATCAGTGATCGGCTACAAAATTGTGATCAGTGCACCCGTCATATCTATTCCTTGACAAGTTTTAAGCAGTGAATCCAAGTATATTTTCATAACTAACAAGATTTTTCCAAGTCTCCCATTCATTTATCACCATGAGGATGAGACGGCCTCATCCCGCCGGTAAGCAACGCACCCTCCAGTCTCCATTCGCATCGCGATGAGATGCAAATGGATCGTTTAGCCACACAAGAGATGAAGCAAAAGAAATTAAAATGAGGTGCTGGCAAGCCTCAGTTCATCCATCATGAAATTTACCTTGAAGGAATGGGTGTACTGTAGAGGGTGAGGCAGCTTGCGGTTGTACTCGTACCTATTTGCATAACCTAGTTGTTTTTAGAGCTATTCATGAGGCGAGGTGTGAGAATCAAAGCACAATCACAGGGACGCACTTATGACCTCAATGTACCTGAAGTTGTTCAACTTCAAAAACTGAATCAATATTTAATGCCCTGCTTTAAGAAAGTCACCGGTTTTGTTAACATTTATAAGAAGTTGGGGCAAATTCTAGGAATCAAACGCTAACTAGGTAACTCACCAAAATGAGATGAGTGATGCTAAATTGTGAATTTTATGGGGCTAGGCTACAGGGTTGCCAAACTTCCCTTGAAAAATGGAATCGTCCCGTATTCAAAAACAAGCTTACAAAGGATGCACTTTGTCCCGTGTTGTCATAAAACCAGAAAAAAAGTGTCAGATTTGTAGAACCAACTAATACTGGTATAGTGTTTTTCAATAATATGTACTAGGGTTGTTCCGATCATGTTTTTTTGCTCCCAACCGATTGCTTTTTTTTTTTTTGCTCCCAATTCAATTCCAATCATTCCTGATAATTTTTCTCGATCATATACATTTTGGCAATGCATTAAGAAAAAAATGAATAAAACTCGGACGAATATATACGTTCAACATACAGTAATTAAGTTCTGTATTTGTTTATTATGACAATAAATCCTCTAGATGGCATTTACATTATTACATTCTTTCTGTGAGGGGGATCCACGGATAGAAAGACTTGTGACTTTGTATGTTGTGACTAAATATTGCCATCTAGTGTATTTGTTGAGCTTTCAGTAAATGATACTGCAGCCATTCAACCCAAATGCATGATGGGAAGTGGACCCATGACTGTGCCTAGTGCTACCAATGGATATACAGTTGTGGTCAAAAGTTTACATACACTTGTGAAGAACATAATGTCATGGCTCTCTTGAGTTTCCAGTTATTTCTACAACTCTGATTTTTCTCTGATAGAGTGATTGGAACTGATGCTTCTTTGTCACAAAAAACATTCATGAAGTTTGGTTCTTTTATGACTTATGGGTGAACAGAAAAAAGGGATCAAATCTGCTGGGTCAAAAATATACATACAGCAGCGCTCATATTTGGTAACATGTCCCTTGGCCATTTTCACTTCAATTAGGCGCTTTTGGTAGCCATCCACAAGCTTCTGGCAAGCTTCTGGTTGAATCTTTGACCACTCCTCTTGACAGAATTGGTGCAGTTCAGTTAAATTTGATGGCTTTCTGACATGGACTTGTTTCTTCAGCATTGTCCACAAGTTCTCAATGGGGTTTGAGTCAGGACTTTGGGAAGGCCATTTGAGCCATTCCATTACCACTTTTGATGTGTGTTTGGGGTTATTGTCCTGTTGGAACACCCAACTGCGCCCAAGACCCAATCTTTGGGCTAATTACGTTAGGTTATCTTGAAGAATTTGAAGGTAATCCTCCTTCTTCATTATCCCATTTACTCTCTGTAAAGCACCAGTTCCATTGGCAGCAAAACAGCCCCACAGCATAATACTTCCACCACCGTGCTTGATGGTAGGCATGGTGTACTTGGGGTTAAAGGCCTCACCTTTTCTCCTCCAAACATATTGCTGGGCATTGTGGCCAAACAGCTCGATTTTTGTTTCGTCTGACCACAGAACTTTCCTCCAGAAGGTCTTATCTTTGTCCTTGTGATCAGCAGCAAACTTCAGTCGAGCCTTAAGGTGCCGCTTTTGGAGCAAGGGCTTCCTTCTTCCACGGCAGCCTCTCAGTCCATGGAGATGCAAAACACGCTTGACTGTGAACACTGACACCTGTGTTCCAGCAGCTTCTAATTCTTGGCAGATCTGCTGTTTGGTGATTCTTGGTTGAATCTTCACCCTCCTGACCAATTTTCTCTCAGCAGCAGGTGATAGCTTGCGTTTTCTTCCTGATCGTGGCAGTGACAGAACAGTGCCTTGCACTTTATACTTACAAACAATTGTTTGCACTGTTGCAGCTGCTTTGAAATGGCTCCAAGTGACTTTCTTGACTTGTTCAAGTCAATGATTGGCTTTTTCATATCCATGTATGTATATTTTTGACCCAGCAGATTTGATCACTTTTTCTGTTAACCCATAATAAAATCATAAAAGAACCAAACTTCATGAATGTTTTTTTTGACAAAGAAGTATCTGTTCCAATCACTCTATCAGAGAAAAATCAGAGTTGTAGAAATAACTGGAAACTCAAGAGAGCCATGACATTATGTTCTTCACAAGTGTATGTAAACTTTTGACCACAGCTGTATCTTCTCTGCGTTGGAAAATAACATAAGGTGTCAAGAAAAAGATCAACTGCCACCTTGCTTCCCCACATTGCTTCCCATGATATTTCTAATCGTAGGAAGAGGGATTGTAAGGCCTTAGCCTATTAAAAAATGGCTCCAAAGGCTGCCAAAATGCACTCTACTCATTTTACACTGCCTTTTATCTCTCTAAATGGGTAAAACGGCGCCATTACAGATTGAGCGCGACAATGCGTGAGTGGGTCGTGCAACGCATACATTAATTTCGTTAAATATATTATGTGATACATTTTTAAAAAATTAATTACCCCCGTTATCGGTACCTTAAGCCTAAACTAAAGACTCTGGATGAGTGTAACATATTATGTCTGTAATGTTAAATACATTTAGAAAACGATTTAATTAAAAAATATATTAAAAAAAGGCATGGCCGATATTTTTTTGCCGATTTCGATACTTTGAAAATGACATGATCGATCGGGACATCTCTAATATGTACGTGAACCAGTGTTGTTTTTAACAACTGTGACGATAACGAACATGACGAGACGATAACGAGCTAAAAAATTGTTTTGGGAGACGAAAACGAGATCAACGCCAGTTTTCATCTGACGAGACGAGAACGAGACGAAAATAAGCTACAGTTTTCGTCACATGTTAACAATGTGTGACATTTTATGTGTAGTTAGCCTGCATCTTAGCAGTGTCTAGTTATGTCACTTGTGACATGCTGTGTGTCAGTCCATCGTCCATCATTGAAAATTATTATAATTACCGTATTGGCCCGAATATAAGACGGCCCTGATTATAAGATGACTCCCTCTTTTTCAAGACTCAAGTTTGAAAAAAGACTTTTTGAACACCAAATCATTTTTTATACAGAAAATAATTACAGTACATCCGAAACAAATGATTATAACAATATATTTGAGAGAAAAAGCATGTTATTTTGCCTCATTCAAATCTTAATATCTGAACATTTAAATTTGTAAACTAAAGTGCAATCACATTCGTAAATGAATGGCTTCTGGTTTTTGAAATGTAAATAAACCAATCTATTGTGATAAACCAACAAAATGCAATAACTGCATTAACCATCGAAATGAAGTCTAACTGTGGTCTTGAAACAAATCTGAATAAGGAAAAACATTGCAATAAAATGATGCAAACTGGTTAAACTTGAGAGTAGCTGAGATCTGTGATGACAGAACATCGCTTCAATGATATCTGGCGCCATATAGCGTCGTGAATGAGGGGAGTAGCTGAGATCTGTCATGACAGAACATCGCTTCAATGATATCTGGCGCCATCTAGCGTCGTGAATGGGTATTATGTCTAGACCACGAATATAAGACGACCCCCTCTTTTTCATTCTTATTTAAATGCAAAAAACACCGTCTTATATTCGGGTCAATACGGTACGTAAAATATTAACTGCACTTTTTTTTTTTTTTTTGCTTTTTACCAAGAATCTAAAACTGAAAGGAATACTGGAGCAACTCGAGTAAGTCGCGCTCTTCTTTGTGTGCGCAAATACAGTTTTCTTTGTGTGTACATGCGCTTTTACTCGCGTGTCATTAGTACTACCTGCTGTACGCTTCCTGTGCCAAGATAAAGCATGCATCACAAAACAAAAGTCTATATGATTAAAAAAAACTCCGGCGTCGCAAAGTTGGAATCACAGAAGTCGGGAATGTCGTAACCCAAGGACTACATGTGTTGACAATAAAAAAAAAAAAAAATTTTTTAAATCACTGTTCAAAATTTAATCCAAGGGTGACGGTTATAAGGCCGGCCGGCACTACCAAGGATGTGTTTTTTTTTTTTTTTTTTTTTTTTTAATCTTTTCAGGGAGTTGGCAACCGTACTGGCAAGGCAAGGAAAATTTATTTATATACAGTGCCTTGCAAAAGTATTCGGCCCCCTTGAATCTTGCAACCTTTCGCCACATTTCAGGCTTCAAACATAAAGATATGAAATTTAATTTTTTTGTCAAGAATCAACAACAAGTGGGACACAATCGTGAAGTGGAACAACATTTATTGGATAATTTAAACTTTTTTAAAAAATAAAAAACTGAAAAGTGGGGCGTGCAATATTATTCGGCCCCTTTACTTTCAGTGCAGCAAACTCACTCCAGAAGTTCAGTGAGGATCTCTGAATGATCCAATGTTGTCCTAAATTACCGATGATGATAAATAGAATCCACCTGTGTGTAATCAAGTCTCCGTATAAATGCACCTGCTCTGTGATAGTCTCAGGGTTCTGTTTAAAGTGCAGAGAGCATTATGAAAACCAAGGAACACACCAGGCAGGTCCGAGATACTGTTGTGGAGAAGTTTAAAGCCGGATTTGGATACAAAAAGATTTCCCAAGCTTTAAACATCTCAAGGAGCACTGTGCAAGCCATCATATTGAAATGGAAGGAGCACCAGACCACTGCAAGACCCGGCCGTCCTTCCAAACTTTCTTCTCAAACAAGGAGAAAACTGATCAGAGAGGCAGCCAAGAGGCCCATGATCACTCTGGATGAACTGCAGAGATCTACAGCTGAGGTGGGAGAGTCTGTCCATAGGACAACAATCAGTCGTACACTGCACAAATCTGGCCTTTATGGAAGAGTGGCAAGAAGAAAGCCATTTCTCAAAGATATCCATAAAAAGTCTCGTTTAAAGTTTGCCACAAGCCACCTGGGAGACACACCAAACATGTGGAAGAAGGCGCTCTGGTCAGATGAAACCAAAATGGAACTTTTTGGCCACAATGCAAAACGATATGTTTGGCGTAAAAGCAACACAGCTCATCACCCTGAACACACCATCCCCACTGTCAAACATGGTGGTGGCAGCATCATGGTTTGGGCCTGCTTTTCTTCAGCAGGGACAGGGAAGATGGTTAAAATTGACGGGAAGATGGATGCAGCCAAATACAGGAACATTCTGGAAGAAAACCTGTTGGTATCTGCACAAGACCTGAGACTGGGACGGAGATTTATCTTCCAACAGGACAAAGATCCAAAACATAAAGCCAAATCTACAATAAAATGGTTCAAAAATAAACGTATCCAGGTGTTAGAATGGCCAAGTCAAAGTCCAGACCTGAATCCAATCGAGATTCCGTGGAAAGAGCTGAAGACTGCTGTTCACAAACACTCTCCATCCAACCTCACTGAGCTCGAGCTGTTTTGCAAGGAAGAATGGGCAAGAATGTCAGTCTCTCGATGTGCAAAACTGATAGAAACATACCCCAAGCGACTTGCAGCTGTAATTGGAGCAAAAGGTGGCGCTACAAAGTATTAACGCAAGGGGGGCCGAATAATATTGCACGCCCCACTTTTCAGTTTTTTATTTGTTAAAAAAGTTTAAATTATCCAATAAATTTTGTTCCACTTCACGATTGTGTCCCACTTGTTGTTGATTCTTGACAAAAAATTAAAATGTTATATCTTTATGTTTGAAGCCTGAAATGTGGCGAAAGGTTGCAAGGTTCAAGGGGGCCGAATACTTTTGCAAGGCACTGTATATATATTATATATATATATATATATATATATATATATATATATATATTCTGATATTATGTTTTCCGAGGCACCCTGAAGTGCACGCAACGTTACTATTGTTTTGGTCATGTGATGCGGGAGTGAGATAGAGAGGTACAGTCTGCCGAGAGCCACAAGTTGTGTTCGTGCTGTTAGCTCCATGTGTGTACTGTATCAACAAAAAGCTCAAAACAAGACACTATGCACGGTCCCTTTAAGAGACACTGGGACTGGAGAGCTGTGAGTAGTAGGAAGCGAGGGGGAGACGGACGAGAAGCAAAAGTTCGCGGTCAACTGTGGCGGTATTCTGCTGTTAATTTGTTTATTGGTTTCTTATTGTTGCCACAATAAAGTGGAGAAAGCCATCAACGACTCCCCTCATTCCCCCCCCCCCAACATTTTTATATTATTTTTATTTTCTATACACGAGAGGTGCCAGATCTGCTCAAATAAGTCCCGGAACACAGGGAGGTCAAAATCAAGAGGTGCCAGATCTCGTTTCAGCAAGATCCGGCTCAAATTAACCCCCGTGTACTAGGCTATCTAACGCTTGATGTCGAGGGCCACGTTCCATTGGCCCTCTTATTATTCCCCTCCAAAGTGACGCTGATTTCGCAACATCTGTCTCCTACTTTTCTTGTGTTTTTGCTTCCATTTGCTTTCCCTGCATTGGGAAAAACAACGACAACAATACGTCTGACCCACTTGCCTTTCGTGCGCCCGCGTTTAATTGTGTGCTGCTTTTGTACCAGAGGCTGGACTAATCAAAACACAGCAAGCCAGGCAGAAAGTGTACTGCTCAGCCCAGTTTAACAGCAATTATTTTCATACTCTTCATGCATTTCTCAATACTTTTTTTTCTTTAATCAAACGCATTCTGAATTCATCCTTTTCCGAATGAAAAGCGATACAATGATGCCTGCTATTCGCACATTACTAATCTTTTCAATTAGTGCTGTGAGGTACAAAACCATGAAAAATTCTGCGTCTGGAAATCATCCCTTCAGGGGTTTCGTATACGAACGCATAGCACAAAGCTCACGTTGCTTCAAATTAACACAGCCGTAACCTCAGTGATAAAAAAGATTGCGGCAAAGAAAGTTTAGAAAATTAATCGCACTGTGTGCAAGCGGTTTGCATGAATACCTCACTGTTGAGAGAGTATGGGTTCAAATTTTGGCTAATAGTTCATAATTGAGAAATGGAAAGCTGCAACTGGGATTTAAACCCTGATTTTCCAAGGTGTTTTTGTGCAATTTTATATTTTTCAACCATAAGGTCAATGTCAAACAGCACAAGGTTGCGTACAAGTGCCTCAAAGTACTTATTTTTCAAGATTGGAACAGTTGTTTTGCTTTTCAGTTTGGCATTGGGTGAACAATTCTTCAAAAAAGGAGCCTTAAATCTGTTTGACATTCCTAGTTTAAGTTTACTGTCCCAAATAAATATAATCACACATTTTGAATTTTAAACAACCACATATACCTTCATCTCCTTAGCTTAGGCCGCAGGGGTCCCCATCTGCCGGGCCGCGGACCGGTACCGGTCCGTGGCGCCTTTGCGACCGGGCCGCAAAGAAAAAAATAATTTAATAATGACCGCATTCTGGCCGAATTAACCCTGTGCCCCTGCTTAACACACCAATATCTCTGTCTACTCTAGATATAATACTACGGGATAGATTACAATGTTGTCATAGAAGTCCATTGATTGGACTGCTAGAAATACATCTTGTTTGTGTATATAATATATCTATGTGCGCTTGTCCTCGATAATAGCGTATTACTAGGCCGCGGCGCAGCACATTTGTTCCCGGAAATAATTAGCCCCCACACGAGCGAAGATAACAAAGGAAAAGGATATTTTTACGGCAAAAAGGGCACCTGACGAGCCTACAACCTCGAAGACCCACGAACTGCGAAGGAGTGGATTCGTGACCCGTTTGTGAATAAACCGAGAGATCGCAAATGACGGTGACCTTATTAAACGTACATTTGAGACAACAACTCCACCGAGGTTCTGGATTAAAGTCATTCTGGAATATCCTGACATCGCGACAAGAGCGTTGAAAACCTTGCTACAATTTCCAACATCGTATCTTTGTGAAGCAGGGTTCTTAATTAATGTTTAACGACAAGGCGAAGTCATTAATGGTAAGCGCGGTGTGCAGCTGTTGTGTGAAGCTTACATGGCAGGATGAATCTGAGGAGAACTTTTCTACAAGTCCTTCCATGATCAAACGTTAATATTCCTTTCTCTCAAGAAAGTTTACAGTGTTTACTTTGGAATAGCTGCATTTGCGCATTTTGCGGCTATGTTTAACGTTACGAGCAAGCGCAGAACTGCATCGTTGCAATTTTTGATGGGTTTCAAAATTTGTCAGAACACCGGTCCGTGAAAAAAAAGACCCAAATAACACCGGTCCGTGGTGCAAAAAAGGTTGGGCACCCCTGGCTTAGGGTGACCATATTTTGATTTCCAAAAAAGAGAACACTCGGCCCGGCCTCGAGATACTTGAATTTTACTTGAAGATCACTCAAGATGCCTATATCACACACTTTTTGTTACTCAAATGGTTACTCAATAGGCTTTATTCTTTCTAAAAAAACAAAAAAAAAAACAAACAAACAATTAAAATAAAATAAAAACCGAATCATGATTTAAAAAATAATATAATGCAGACCCATGGAAATGTAGTCCAGTCAATACACACACAGAGTAGGCTATGTGCCAACTCAACATTTTTTAAAAATTACTATCATGACAATTGTCGTTGACAAATTGTTATTCCCACTCAATTTTTCTTCTCATTCAATGTACTAGATTGTACGCAAACAATAACCGAAATGAACTGACAAGCTATTCAACCAGCATGTTTCCAAACGCAGCAGTTCAAAACTACATTGCCCATAATGCCTAGCGCGGCCGAGCTCACTGATTGCTACCCTATTAGCGAGTACGGGAGCCCAGGCAAAATCAGACTTTGCTATAAATGTTTACAATCATCGGCAGTGCAAAGCTGCAACACCAAACGGAATTTTTACAGATTACACCAGTTCAAATCTCCGACAGAAGTCAAACGTTGCCATTATATACCTACTTATCGTAAAAAAAAATAATAATAAAAAACTCATCACAAACACCGCTACTTAGAATACTAGCATTCAACCAAATGAACTAACGCAGAACAATTACAAGACTCATAAAATATACTGCATCTCTGTGTACACATATAACCCTATAAACAACAGAAGACACGTGAACGACATTAACAGGAGATAAACTTACAGAAAGGTGTATGGAGCCACGTCTTGTAGAACTCCTTATTGAACTCCTTACTGTAGTCTGATCTCTCACCAAAATGTCAGTAGATGGTGGTAATTCCCCATGAAACAAAGAGTAAACTGCCAACAAAAAAGAAAATCTACTCTTTCTCTTGCCCCTACTAGTAGGAGCCACGTCAACGCAGGCAGGCGCTGCCTCCTAGCGGCCGGAGGGATTCTCTTCAAATTGGTCCAGTGAAAAATCATAAAACCCGGACATTTTCATGAATTTATGAAACACTGCTGGACACTCCGGAGGGCACGTAACAAGAAGACTTGTCCAGGCAAAAGAGGATGTTTGGTCACCCTTCCTTAGCTTAATGCTAACAAACAATATGCAAAGTGCCAAGGATATGCTAACAAAAAGCCTCAGTGTGTTAGAATTAACTGTATGAGCAACAGATATTTGAACAGAAACAGTGGAGCACGCAAAACAGACAAAAAAAACACATACAGCCATATTTTCTTGATAGCGAAATCTCCTTAGCTTAATGCTAACAAACACTGCAAAATGTCAAAGACGAGCTAACAAAAAGCATGAGTGTGTTTCAATGAACCCAATGAGCCAGTGTTGTTTTCGTCAGCGATGACGATTACGGAAGTATTTCGTCAACCACAATTTTTTTCACGACGATGACGTCACGATGACGAGTTGAAAGCGTGACTTCGGAGACTAAAACATGACTAGTTGGATGCCAGGTTTCGTCTGATGAGACGAGAACGAGACGAATTCGCCATAGCTTTCGTCATAAATTCACAATGTGTGATATTTTCTTATTGTATGTGTTGTTAGCACGCATTTTAGTAAGCTTGAGAACGATAAACCGATACGACCGGCTATCCGGTTTTACAGGTGAGAGATACAGCTGTATCGATAGTAAAGTTACCATTCGACAGTAATTAGCCATTAAATATTCAATGAGGAGAAAGAATTCTGCTATCGCGAGCACAAGAATCGGCTTCTAATGCCTAGTTCAATGCATTGCTTAATATGATAATAATTTAGCTTTTACCTCTCATGCTGCGCTTGAGTCATTCACCACACAGCGCACTTAGATTGTGACCGCTGTCATGGTTGCCTCAACTTCCCATTCATTTCGGCAGAACCGCTAGTAGTCGCCGTCATTACCCGATCATCACGGGCGTGTCATAACAACGCGAGAGCTAACACAACCACTGTAACGCACGCTCCGTAGCGTTTTCTTCACAGCCCAAAATGAAACTAGTAGTGGCAACGAAGCAACATGCTAAAACGATGGCCAGTTTGCACACCACACCAGCGACGTGCAGCGATTGATTTTCAACGCACCCAGGAAAACAACAGTCGGACTTTAAAGTGACTAACGCAGCCAGATCTGTTCGCATGGGACAGAGCTAGTGTGAAGCGGTACAGAGATCGTGAGTTTTTAACCCTGAAAAATAACCCACTACAATGGTGGAAAGGGCGGCATATTGTTTCCACGAAACGCAGTCTCCAGTTGATGGGTGCGCCGGGGGCCACGGCCCCCACCCAGCCTGCCCGGGGGGTGGGGGGGACGATGGCTCCTTTGCTGGGCTGCGGGAGGAGAGATGGGCTGCGCTGAACCCCCCCCCCGGGCAGGCTGGGTGGGGCCGTGGCCCTGGATTGGCGCTCGCGTGGCGTCTCCGCTCGTCTGCGTGGCTGTCACGCACTTGGTGGGGCTCGCATGCGGCTGGATGTGATAGGGTGCGCTCGGGTGGAGGGTCCCGGGATTGGTGATGAGGCGGCGTAGGGTCGGTCGCCAATGGGCTTACACTCTCAAGGGATTCACATGATTACTGGGTTCTAGATCACAGAGCTGATTTGTGTACACTCTACCCCTTTCAATCACTTAGCTTATAGACTCCCCCACCCCCGTCCCCCTCTTTCCCTGGTCAACAGGCCCCCCACCTGGTGTCAACCGGAAATACATCTAGCTGACGATAGCACCAACATATTAGTAGTTAGTGTAGGCGTTCAATGTATTTCTTGTTGTTGTTTGTGTTTCTTTTCTTTCTTCTCTTGTTTCTTTTCTTCTGTTCCACCATAAGCCCTTCCTGTTCGCTGCTTTGTCATTATAAACGAGGTACGGTGAATGATCACAATGGGAGTATGTCATACTTTCAATGTAAAACATTGAAACTATTTAGACCAACCGGGCACTTAGACGTCAATTCTTTGTGTCAAACAGCTGAACAGGACAGGTTTAAAAAAAAAAAAAAAAAAAAAGACACTGGGCTGTTGACTCCAGGCCTGGATCAGCCCATCTTGACGAATGTGACTCCGGCAAAAATCGAAAATAGCCAGAGATGGTCCGCAGTCAATCCATAGGACTTACGTGGCCGGTATTCGTTGAACAATAGGATACAGGAACGCATTGGCTCCGGCGCTATTTTTGCCGGACCCGGATCGAACCCGAAACGAAGATGCGCCCAGTGTATTTGGGCCCTGAGACTAAGACAAAAAATAAAAGAGCTGCCAAAAATGACACTGCTACTGTATTAGCAACAGGTATTTGAACACAAATGTTGGAGCGACACAAAACGGGCCAAAAAAACCACATACAGCCATATTTCTTGATAGCTTCATCTCCTTAGCTTAATGCTAACAAACAATGCAAAATGCCAAAGACTAGCTAACAAAAAGCATCAGTATAGGCATATATCTCATTGATCCTTTCCAAAGGATGAGTTATATTACTGCAGTTTACCGGAACCTTGATAGTGTTTATTCATTCATTCACTGCCAGACTCTCAGTCCAAATGCACTGGACGTCTATTGCCGTCAGTGGCAGCCATTGAATTAATAGCACACTGGAGAGATGTCCATTTCCTCGGAAATATAAACTGTGTAACACGGAGCTGACTTTACTGTACTGCTTTTGCACTCCAAGAAGTCCTCTTTCCACTCTGCATTAACATACAAACTGGGAATATGACTAATTGTGCTGCTCTCAAATGCTAATTCGACATCCACAATCAGCACACCCGGGAGTATAAAATGGAACTACACTGATACGGAAAATGTAATAAAATCAGGGTACCCCAAAAATATGCATCAGCTAATTAGTTTTTTTTTCTGAACTATATATACACTTTAAAGCCCTAGAACAGTTACGTAGTGGGGAAAAAAATGCTAGATTGCTTTGACATTTATAGCTGCAAAGTGTATATTACCTTCAGCGACAGCAATTTCCAATACGCTCTTGCATTTAAAAAGGGTGCAATTAGGGGAAATGTCTTTTTTGAAAGGCTTAGTTAGAAACAGTCTTATGTACAGAGTGCTGCCCTCCCCCTCCCCATCAATTGTGAAAATAACAACCAGGTAAATTTTTTCATGCGGTGCGTGTTAGCAAATTAAGCGAAATTTTGCCTAGCTCATTTAAGAACAGCTGCTTTCAAAACAGAGTTCCCACTATTGCTAACAATTTAAAAGCTTTCTTGATTGCTCTTTCAAGACTCACAGATTTTTGTTTTGTGACGATCTTTCACTAGAAGGGCTTTTTGCGGGAGGAAGAAAAATCTTTCAGATAGAAGACTGAACTGACAAGTTTCACTCTAGTTACACCTCAAACGATAAAACAACAAACGCAAGAATGAGAAAGGGCTTTGATGGCGTGTAATCATTTTTTTTACAGATACTTCTGAGAAACTGTGAGCAACACTAGCTCACTCACTGTGTTTTTATAGGATGTTCCTCAGTTACTCCATTAACTTTCAATTTTTTACACAACACTGTATTCTTTGTAGACTATTGATATACTAAACCTACATTTTTCAAGTGTACGGTACATAAACCTTTCCAACTTCGTCTGTTGGTTTCTCTAGCTCATATTAATGTGACAGGCTGATATTCAGCCCCAAATCTGTCATCTACTCATTACTTGTGCTGATCTCAAGTCTAAAGCAATGTAACACCAGGGATAAGATCATTTTTATGATTCACAAACATAAATATAACTGTTGTAAAACATACTTTTGTATAGTGTAAGTGAACAGATCTTGATCGTCAGATAACTCAAAAGAGGTCAATTTTTCTCTGAAACTACCTACTGTATGTTTTCCAACCTTTTTTGAGTCAAGACACCCTATTTTTAATTTCAAAAGCTCACGACCAGCAAAAAAAAAATTTAAATGAAGCCTATGCAGGCTTGGCAGTAAACCCTCATGGTATGAGCGCAACGGTGGCAGATGCTGGTCTTTCAATGAGGCGAAGCTCAAAGTTTTTCCCTGTGAGTGCTTTGTGAGAAGGTAGGGAAAGAAACTAGAGTGCCAGAAGTTAAGTCTCCAAACACAAGCAGCTATAATTTAAATGTTTTAAAAAAACACCAGAAAAATAAGCTTAATTATTTGCTTGTCGTTTTAAACAACATTGTCACAGATTACTTGAAAAAGTAATTTTTGATTACTGATTACGCCTCAAAAAAGTAATCTAATTAATTTACTGATAACTTTATTATCAAAGTAACTGTTTCCTTAAAAGTGATTTATTGGTTACTTTTTACCAATTTTCCTCCCTTTGCTGTCTCAACATAAGAATGACAACAGAAAAATGTCATCACATGTAAATTACTTTCCGATAGTGTAATTTAAAGGGGAGGATCAGAATTTTTCATTTAAGGCTGAATCTTCGAGATAGCGAGGGTTTAATTAGTTGATAGAGTTGATTTCAACCACCATTGACTCATGCAGGGTTAGCCATTCCGTAGCCCTGAAACTAAATAATAAGTGACAAACTGCATAAAAGTTTTTGAAATCAACTCCACCGTCTAATTAAACCCCTGCTAACTCAAACATTAAGCAGGCATGAAAATCTCTCACCTTTCGGCGAAATTCGCCGTTTTGAAGTAAAAAAGGATGACCTACAAGAATCGTGTAGATCGGAGGAGAAAATTTTTAAGGGGGGGAGGGGGTCGGGTGTAGGCATGTGCCGGTTACCTTCACGGATTACCATGCTATGAAAACGTCACGGTTACAAAACCACTAAAATTTTCCGTCATACAGTAGTACGTATTCATTATTTTTCATGTGTCAAAAATGCAGCCAGAAGTGGCTTGGCGCGGCAGCGCTTACCCCTTCGCCTGTTTGATGCTGCGTGTGTCAGTGACGCTATTCCAGCAAACCCAAAAACAAACGTTCCAAACACAAGGCGTACTTTTTTTCAATGTATTGATCTCTCAAATCGTGGTAACGGATATATACAAAATGAATACATTTTTAAAACGTTGTACAATCGTATTTTTCCACGTGTGAGTAGCTTCAACAGTTTAGCTTCATGAAAAAGTTCGCCAAAAACAAAACACACATTTTCCTTTCAAATTCAATACACGAAGTAATTAAAAACTTACAAAGACGAATGATAGGCAAGGCTTAGCTAGGGAGCAACTTCATTGAGGTTAATTACAGCCGCTGAGAGAGAGAGACAAGTTTGAATGCAGGGGGGGAGAAAAGAGAACGTCAAAGATCGCTAATTGCGACAGATAATCTTGTCCCAAGCACAAATTCACGTTCGCTAGATGAGGGGAGGTTTCACTCCCAATTTTTTTTTTTAGATGAATGCATTTGCCAGCATATTGAATTTGGAGAGTAATGGTTTCAATCATTTTCATATTTTGCGGTATGACAAAGTTACTGCCGTTTGTTGCTGCTTGCGTTGAACACTGCCAGAGCTAGCCAAATCTCCGGTGAAAAAAATAGCTCCCGTTAAGTTAGCGTCAAGCTTGTGTATTTAACGGTAATATAAAAGCAGTGTTGTCAGTAACGCGTTATGTGAGTAATGCGTAACTGTAATCGGATTACTTTCTTTCAGTATAGAGCAATCTAACGCGTTCATTGTTCTAAATCAATAATCTGATTAAAGTTACTTTCCTTGATGCCTGTGCGTTACTATTTTGTTATTGTCCCATAATGTATGTAGGATGAAGAATACTGTAGTCATGGGAGTGACATGGAAAAAAAAAAAACGGGTCACGTGTATTACCATGATGCGTGAGCCGTGAGCGCTGGGAGTTTGCGGCCAAAACAACATAGCCTTGCTACCCCACCAGGATGCAATGAAATAGACAGGAGATATACTACAAACGGCTGCCTTTGCACACTGGAAACACAGCCATTACTTCACATTTTTGTCCAGTAAAGATGAAGTAAAGATGACAAAAAAATCTCCGTGCGCTGCGAACTTTGCGCTCTCTCTAAAAGACTGTCGACCGCTAAAAGCATCCAATTCAAGCACCACTTGGAATCACAGCACAACAGGTAACAAGACAGCCAGGACTTTTTGATACTGCTCGTGCTCAATCATCTGTTCAAGCTCAGTTGTTGTTGAAGGTTTTGAAAGCTTAGGTTTAAAGAAATTCTAAATATCCATCTTGCCTCCTCAGCTGAAGTTTTGGCTAAGCAAAGCAAACGGCTGCCTCTAAGGTTGCTATAGTCACAGGATCTGTTCGAAAAATAATTTGGACCCATTATGAAATACTTTGAAGGATTCTTGTTCATTTCATTCATTTTTGTTGTTTGTTTTATTGCTCTAAAACTTTTATAGACAACATTTTAATGGTCATATTCAGTGGTCTTTATGTTAAAGGGGAAGTTCAGAATTTTTTACATTAGGCTTAATCTTTGAGTTAGCCGGGGTTTAATTAGTCGATGGAGTTGATTTGAACAAATTCTGTGCAGTTTGCCAGTTATTTGATAGTTTCAGGGCTTCGGAGTGGCTAAGTTAGCGCGAGTCAATGGTGGTTGAAATCAACTCCTTCAACTAATTAAACCCCCGCTAATTTGAATATTAAGCCTTATGTGAAACATTAAAATTGTCAAATTCACCACATGTAGGACGTTTCGCCGACGGAGGACATTTGGCAGAAAGCCGGAATATATTTCCTCCACACCCTTCTCACCTTTTTAACCCCTGACCCATTTTCATGCCTGATTAAGCCTAATGTCAAAAATTCTGAACTTCAGGTTAGGATTTGGGCATTACAACAACAGCATATGAGTGCCAATGTAAAACAGTCCAAATTGACTGCACAATAATCAACAACACACAAATGAATTGCACAGTGCAATAAACACAAAGTTGGGGGTGGAAGCGAATGCACGTGCACAAGCCGGAAGTACGCCGTATGCACACGCGGTCAGTTTGGCCATAAAACGTGGCGGCAACTAAGCACTTTACACTCAATCGGACTTACAACACATCTCAAAGATGCTAACCGCACACCTCACCTCACGGCCGCCACACGTTGCGACGGCAAAGCTGGGGATGGCGTGGCTCAGTGGTGGAGTAGTTGTCCCGCAACCCAGAGGTTGTGGGTTCAATTCTCCACCCTGATGAACTCGCCTAAGTATCCTTGAGCAAGATACTGAACCCCGCATTGCTCCTGGCCTTGAGCAAGATACTGAACCCCGCATTGCTCCTGGTGCTGCGTCACCAGTAGGTAGATGGCGAGATAGTGTAAAGCGCTTTGAGGTCCTTGAAAGGTGGAAAAGCGCTATATAAGTATAACACCATTTACCAAAGCTACGAAACGGTCGCGCATGTAGCGGCTCCAACCTATCACTAGAAGAATGAAGGAAAAATACTCACGTTCATTCATGGACGCACACAGATCAACATTCCCTTGCACATCTCAAAAGGTGGCTGCACTCAGCTCGAAAGACTCTACACGTCTTTCTTAGTCTAAAAACACTTAGCGCGTGGGACTAGAGACCAAAACAGGAAGTAACTATGGCTATGTTCATACTACAGGTCTTAATGCACGAATCCGATTTTTTCGTGTTTTTCCGACTCGAGTGACGGTAACTTGACGGTCTGAACGTGACAAGTCGCATAGAACGGGACCATTTCAAATCCGATCTGGGTCACTTTCGTATGTGGTCTGAATCCGATCTGGGCCACATTTTTCCAGACTGTTGCGGCGGTCTGTACTGTCCAGTCCCGCAAATCGGATTTCATGCAGCAATTACGTCATCAAATAGCGAGAGAGTCGTTACCGTAGCGATGCACCTGTGCGTTATTAGCGCCTAGCTTGCAGTGAACACGGCTTTCGGGGAAGGGCTGGGCTTCACAACAGTCATAAAAAATAAAAATGGGTTGAGGATAAGCCTGAGAATGCTCAGTTTTCTCTGTTACAAGTGAGCAATATTTCAACATTGCTTACACGGCCGAGAGAGAGTCGGGGCAAACTGCCCATATGTGTGTGACGTGCACGGACAGTGCGTGCATGCTATCGATCCATATAAACTTTGAATATAAGCCTAAACAGGGATTACTTATGTCTGTTATTTGTGTCCTCCTTTTGAAAAGCAAAACATGATATCCCTGGAATGACGGATGACGTGTGTCATTTGTTTTGATGCTTCTGCGCATGCGGGTCTTCTTGCTTAGCGCGTGTCGGACTGCGAATTAGTGCGCATGCGTAATACTTGAACGGTCTCAATGGATAAAAGCAGTCTGAACGGGCACGCCAAAAAAACGGATATGACAAAAAATCGGATTCGTGCATTAAGACCTGTAGTATGAACGTAGCCTATGAGTGGTTTCCGTGGAAACGAACGCGTAGTGGGAACCTTTCTAACATTTACAATTCAAAATGCGCTTTGCACATGACTACAATATTCTTTATTTACATACTGTACATTAGGAGGCAATAACAAAATAGTAATGCACAGATGCTAAGGAAATTTAATCAGATTCCTGGTTTGGAAAAATGAATGCGTTAGATTGCTTGTTACTGAAAGAAAGTAATAAGATTACAAGTAATGCGTGACAACACTAGTTTTTAGCAAAGCAAGTATCGCTAGGATGATGATGAAAGTGTCCGGTTCAACAACGGAATGAAAAATGAAAATTGAAAAAATACCTCCCCTGGATGTAAATACAACAAGATCACTGATTCGCTTGTTTCATTTTCAATCGAAAAGTGTTTCAGTCTCAGACAGATCATCATATCATAATGCAAATAAGCAGAGGGTCCGGGCCAGCCGACCCCCGACCACTACCCACGGACCCCCAGAGATGCACCGCATCACATGGGCGGGATATACGCAGCCTTTAGCTAATGACTTGTCTCGTTTCGCTGTAGTGCAGCCCCCAAATTACGGCCCGCAGGCCGGATACGGCCCGCCTCCATATTTGGTCTGGCCCCCTTGAACCCCCGACATTTTTTTTTTTCTTTCTTTTTTTCAATAGTGTTATTTATTGTCTGTTTTTTTTCTGTGAAGAACCCAGAGAGGGTTATTTGATTATTATCTATTTAATTAATGGTGTTATTACATTATATTATATTATATTATATTATATTATATTTTGGGCTGTCAAACGATTCAAATTTTTAATCGAGTTAATCACAGCTTAAAAATTAATCATAATTAATCGCAATTCAAACCATTTATGAAATATGCCATATTTTTCTGTAAATTATTGTTGGAATGGAAAGATAAGACACAAGACGGATATATACATTCAACATACTGTACATAAGTACTGTATTTGTTTCTTATAACAATAAATCAACAAGATGGCATTACATGATTAACATTCTGTTAAAGCGATCCATGGATAGAAAGACTTGTAGTTCTTAAAAGATAAATGTTAGTACAAGTTATAGAAATTTTATATAAAAACCCCTCTTAATGTTTTCGTTTTAATAAAATTTGTAAAATAAAAAAAATAATAAATAAACTAGTAGCTCGCCATTGTTGATGTCAATAATTACACAATGCTCATGGTGCTGAAACCCATAAAATCAGTCGCACCCAAGCACCAGCAGAGGGTGACAAAACACCAAAAAACACAAGTAACAAATGGACATGACACTGTGCTGTCATTTTAATCTGTTTGAGCGAGGCATGTGCGTTAAATGCTTCAAATATTTTAACGTGATTAATTTAAAAAAATAATTACCGCCCGTTAACGCGATAATTTTGACAGCCCCTATATATTATATTATATTATATTATGTTTTATGTTATGTTATATTATCATGATTATTTTTTATTTACTTTTGTTCCGTGAAGAATTCAGAAAGAGTTATTTGATTGTGGCTTTCTGAAACACAATAATTTTTTTACATTTAGGCACTCCTGCAAACGTCACACTTTTTCTGTTACAAACTGACCCGGCCCCTCATCAGAGAAGGAAAAAGTTATATGGCCCTCACAGGAAAAAGTTTGGGGACCCCTGCTGTAGTGGAACAATGCACTCTCAACCCTAGAGACGCACTGCGTCCACACCGTTTAAACGACTAAGCAGCTGCGTGAATGAATGACAAGCAAGCCTTATCGTAGTCAGTAATAAGAAGCTAATTCTGAACAAAAGTTGAGTGTGTTGCAGTGCATATTTAGTTAATGAGATGTACACACAACAGTATAATTTTGATGAGTTACTTTTTACATTTTGGTGCAAGCTGAGCTTCCCTTGCAGCCTTACAGCAATCGCCACTGGAGCACAATTCATTCTACGACCAAGCTTATAATGTCCTGTGCTATGAGCATGAATGGATTTTCTCCATACGAAATAATTGAATTTCTCAGCCAGAAAAGGGTGGCGTGCCCTCTCCGGGTCGGGGATGAGATCCTGCCCCAAGTGGAGGAGTTCAAGTATCTTGGGGCCTTGTTCACGAGTGAGGGTAGGAGGGAGCGGGAGACCGACAGGCGGATCGGTGCAGCGTTTGCAGTGATGCGGACTCTGCGCCGGTCCGTAGTGGTGGGAAAGGAGCTGAGCCGAAGGACGAAGCTCCGATTTACCAGTCGATCTACGTTCTTAGTACTAGGAGTTGGAACCTCAGGGCACCTCACGATACGATATGCGATACAAGGCTCACGATAACGATTATCTCACGATATCACGATACAGCGATTATCAATATATTGGTCAGCAATTTGAAACATGATATTCTACAGTACAACTGTTGAAACGGAAAAAAAAAAAAAAAAATTCAAAATATAAAAAAATACTGTTTAAGTCATTCATTAAACAGTGACACCTTTTCTGTGCAACATTGCTGTAAAATATAAATCTATTACAAATTGTGTACCTGCACGGTGCACATATTGAGGAAACAAACCACAACCACTGATACAGTGGGGCAAATTAAGTATTTAGTCAACCACTAATTGTGCAAGTTCTCCCACTTGAAAATATTAGGGAGGCCTGTAATTGTCAACATGGGTAAACCTCAACCATTAGAGACAGAATGTGAAAAAAAAAAAAAAAAAAAACAGAAAATCCCATTGTTTGATTTTTAAAGAATTTATTTGCAAATCATGGTGGAAAATAAGTATTTGGTCAATACCAAAAGTTCATCTCAATACTTTGTTATGTACCCTTTGTTGGCAATAATGGAGGCCAAACGTTTTCTGTAACTCTTCACAAGCTTTTCACACACTGTTGCTGGTATTTTGGCCCATTCCTCCATGCAGATCTCCTCTAGAGCAGTGATGTTTTGGGGCTGTCGTTGGGCAACAGAGATAGTTAAATTCCCTTGTTTTCAGTGTAAATCTACTAGAAATAAGTGAAATTATCTGCCAGTGCTTGAAGTAAATTTTACTCAGATTTCTTGAAATAAAAAACATCTATCTGAAAATAATCTTAACACTCTTATTTTAAGCAAAAAGTGAGTACATTTAATAAAAAAAAAAAAAAAAAATTTAAAGCTTTTTTTCATCAGAAATGTTCTTCTTTCAAGAAGTGACATTGTTCAAAACATTATTTGAAATCATTTTCCCCCTTGATTTTGGTGAAAAATGACCAGCCTTTAGATGTATGGGCTTAATAAGAACAAATGGTAATATTTACCTAAAGTAAATTGAATAGTCTGACCCATTAATCTGTTAACAAGTCTTTAACATTCAAAACAAAATGGAAAAAAATTATTCCAATAGATTTTTTAAAAAAATCATCAGATTAAAACGTTATAAATTTGCAGTGTGAAAGTTAGGACAAGTCAATACAGATTTATTTTTGCATTGATCATTTAGCCTATCAATTAACTAGGTTCAAATTGGTGGCGAGAAATGTAGCCCTGACCGCCGTTCACCTAATCAGTTTGGTTTTATTAATGTCCTGTCCCCAGCAAAAAGTGTACATGCAGGTTATGTTGTTACAGTGCCTTGCAAAAGTATTCGGCCCCCTTGAATCTTGCAACCTTTCGCCACATTTCAGGCTTCAAACATAAAGATATGAAATTTAATTTTTTTGTCAAGAATCAACAACAAGTGGGACACAATCGTGAAGTGGAACAACATTTATTGGATAATTTCAACTTTTTTAACAAATAAAAAACTGAAACGTGGGGCGTGCAATATTATTCGGCCCCTTTACTTTCAGTGCAGCAAACTCACTCCAGAAGTTCAGTGAGGATCTCTGAATGATCCAATGTTGTCCTAAATGACCGATGATGATAAATAGAATCCACCGGTGTGTAATCAAGTCTCCGTATAAATGCAGCTGCTCTGTGATAGTCTCAGGGTTCTGTTTAAAGTGCAGAGAGCATTATGAAAACCAAGGAACACACCAGGCAGGTCCGAGATACTGTTGTGGAGAAGTTTAAAGCCGGATTTGGATACAAAAAGATTTCCCAAGCTTTAAACATCTCAAGGAGCACTGTGCAAACCATCATATTGAAATGGAAGGAGCATCAGACCACTGCAAATCTACCAAGACCCGGCTATCCTTCCAAAATTTCTTCTCAAACAAGGAGAAAACTGATCAGAGATGCAGCCAAGAGGCCCATGATCACTCTGGATGAACTGCAGAGATCTACAGCTGAGGTGGGAGAGTCTGTCCATAGGACAACAATCAGTCGTACACTGCACAAATCTGGCCTTTATGGAAGAGTGGCAAGAAGAAAGCCATTTCTCAAAGATATCCATAAAAAGTCTCGTTTAAAGTTTGCTACAAGCCACCTGGGAGACACACCAAACATGTGGAAGAAGGTGCTCTGGTCAGATGAAACCAAAATGGAACTTTTTGGCCACAATGCAAAACGATATGTTTGGCGTAAAAGCAACACAGCTCATCACCCTGAACACGCCATCCCCACTGTCAAACATGGTGGTGGCAGCATCATGGTTTGGGCCTGCTTTTCTTCAGCAGGGACAGGGAAAATGGTTAAAATTGACGGGAAGATGGATGCAGCCAAATACAGGAACATTCTGGAAGAAAACCTGTTGGTATCTGCACAAGACCTGAGACTGGGACGGAGATTTATCTTCCAACAGGACAATGATCCAAAACATAAAGCCAAATCTACAATGGAATGGTTAAAAAATAAACGTATCCAGGTGTTAGAATGGCCAAGTCAAAGTCCAGACCTGAATCCAATCGAGAATCTGTGGAAAGAGCTGAAGACTGCTGTTCACAAACACTCTCCATCCAACCTCACTGAGCTCGAGCTGTTTTGCAAGGAAGAATGGGCAAGAATGTCAGTCTCTCGATGTGCAAAACTGATAGAAACATACCCCAAGCGACTTGCAGCTGTAATTGGAGCAAAAGGTGGCGCTACAAAGTATTAACGCAAGGGGGCCGAATAATATTGCACGCCCCACTTTTCAGTTTTGTATTTGTTAAAAAAGTTTAAATTATCTAATAAATGTTGTTCCACTTCACGATTGTGTCCCACTTGTTGTTAATTCTTGACAAAAAATTAAAATTTTATATCTTTATGTTTGAAGCCTGAAATGTGGCGAAACGTTTTCTGTAACTCTTCACAAGCTTTTCACACACTGTTGCTGATATTTTGGCCCATTCCTCCATGCAGATCTCCTCTAGAGCAGTGATGTTTTGGGGCTGTCGTTGGGCAACAGAGATAGTTAAATTCCCTTGTTTTCAGTGTAAATCTACTACAAATAAGTGAAATTATCTGCCAGTGCTTGAAGTAAATTTTACTCAGATTTCTTGAAATAAAAAACCGCTATCTGAAAATAATCTTAACACTCTTATTTTAAGCAAAAAGTGAGTACATTTAATTTAAAAAAAAAAAAAAAAAAAAAAGCTTTTGTTCGTCAGAAATGTTCCTCTTTCAAGAAGTGATATTGTTCAAAACATTATTTGAAATCATTTTCCCCCTTGACTTTGGTGAAAAATGACCAACCTTTAGATGTATGGGCTTAATTTAAAAAAAAAAAAAAAAAAAAAGGTAATATTTACCTAAAGTAAATTGAATAATCTGACCCGTTAATCTTTTAACAAGTCTTTAACACTCAAAGCAAGATGGAAAAAAATATTCAAATAGATTTAAGAAAAATCATCAGATTAAAACTAGGGCTGTCAAACGATTAAAATTTTTAATCGAGTTGATTACAGCTTAAAAACTAATTAATAGTAATTAATGGCAATTCAAACCATCTATAAAATATGCCATATTTTTTTGTAAATTATTGTTGGAATGAAAAGATAAGACACAAGATGAATATATACATTCAACATACGGTACATAAGTACTGTATTTGTTTATTATAACAATAAATCAACAAGATGGTATTAACATTATTAACTTAAAGCATCCATGGATAAAAAGACTTTTAGTTCTTAAAAGATAAATGTTAGTACAAGTTATAAAAAATTTGTATGAAAAGCCCTCTTAATGTTTTCGTTTTATTAAAATTTGTAAAATGTTCAATCAAAAAATAAACTAAGAGCTCGCCATTGTTGATGTCAATAATTACACCATGCTCACTCATGGTACTAACCCATAAAATCAGTTGGACCCAAACGCCAGCAGAGGGCGCCAAACACCCAAAAAACAAGTAACAAGCGTACATTACACTGTACTGTCATTTTAGTCTGTTTTAGCGGGGCATGTGCGTTAATTGCGTCAAATATTTTAACGTGATTAATTTAAAAAATTAATTACCGCCCGTTAACACGATAATTTTGACAGCCCTAATTAAAACGTTGTAAATTTGCAGTGTGAAAGTTAGTACAAGTCAATACAGATTTATTTTTGCATTGATCATTTAGCCTATCAATTAACTAGGTTCAAATTGGTGGCGAGAAATGTAGCCCTGACCGCCGTTCACCTAATCAGTTTTATTAATGTCCTGTCCCCAGCAAAAAGTGTACATGCAGGTTATGCTGTTATATCGTCCCCACCAA
Organism: Corythoichthys intestinalis; assembly: GCF_030265065.1. Lineage (NCBI taxonomy): Eukaryota > Metazoa > Chordata > Actinopteri > Syngnathiformes > Syngnathidae > Corythoichthys > Corythoichthys intestinalis. The sequence continues at coordinate 5,861,100 of NC_080399.1, read as the reverse complement.
TATTGAGACCAAACCTACGCCCTTATGGTATATGGTAACACTTTATTTGACATTGGCGCCATAAGACAATCATAATTATGACATGACACTGCCACGAGCAATAATAAGGCTTAAAACGGATATCATTTTGTGTCATCCGGCAAATTATCTTACTTTTGAATGTATGTAAAAGATCCAAGCTGGACATAAATGGTGTTTGTGACAAAATTTGCCAGATGACACTTAAAAACATCTGTCATATGCATTCATTAATGCCCATGATAGTGTCATGTCATAATTATGACGGTCTTATGGCAGTCTTATGACGCCGCTGTCAAATATAGTGTAACCTATTAACCCAATAAATCAACAATAAGCCTCATTGGACTATAAACCGGAGGATTCAAAATGAGGGGAAAAAGAAGCGGCTAATATTAAAACAATTACGATCGTCCTATCGTAGCACATGGGGGCTAGTTTTGCGTTGACATGAAAACTGCACATGCATTTTTTTTTTTAGTTTTTTGAGTTTCAAATTTATTTTTGCATTCAAACAATTTTTTGGGGATTGAAGCGACATTTTTTTCAAATGTATTTTTGCATTCAAACATTTTTTTTTTTGATTGAAGCGACATTTTTTAAAAAATTGAAAATATATATTTTGATTGAATTGAATTTTTTTGGATTGAATAATCAAGACACAAATCTACCTCCATATGGTTCCGCCTAGGGGATACAATTTTTGACGGGTGTAACTACATTGGCACAACACTGGCGGGCGTACCAAATTCAATGGATGATGATCTTGACGAAAAGTATTGCCTAAGCAGCCTGATTTAGAATTCCCCTCAAGAATGATGGGAAACAAAAAACGCTCATTGTCAACTTATTATTATAAATATTCTTGTAAGTTAATTTTATTACAATTTATACATTGCGTTTTGGGGTCATCAACATGTTGTATCCCCCTGCCCCAAATCGCTCGTATCATGAGGGACGACTATTTACATTATAAAGTTGTGTATTGAATAAAAATTAAAGAGAAAGAAAAATAAATTCTATTCTTATTTTGACTTACCCATTGTGACACATTGGCCTGTTTGTATGAATAATGAGCTAATATCCAGGCAGTTCACAAAGTTCATCCTCACCACACATTAAGCACAATAGAGTAAGTATCAGTGCATCCCTGGTTAAGGAGAGTAATTCCAAATGAAGGATAACTTTTGCGATATTGCCTCACATTAAAAACCCTCTTTGTTTTTGTTGTTGTCATACTTGGGCCTTTATATTGGTCAAAATTTGTCCAGAGTCAAGTTTTGTGTTAGCATCTTTCCTTTTCAAAAACCACTCCATCGCTGTCACTGTTATGCTAGCGGTTAGCAGCTAGCTAAAATGCCAACATCCCCACTTGATGCATCACTAAAAAAAGTAATTTTCTAGTGATATGGAAGAGTATTATGTACATTTTTTGCCCACAATTGGATAGCACTTACACACTGCAACAGTAAATTTATTGAATAATTCAAAATATATAAATATATATTTTACATACATTTAGGGCTGCAGCTACCGATTATTTTAGTAGTCGATTAATCGATGAACTAGTTAGTTCGAATAATCGGATTAGGAACATGAAATCTTAATGAAAATACCTGAGCTGAGCCTAAAATGGTATAACAAAATAAATTAGGATCTATGTACAACAAAAGAACAATTGCTAACTTACATAGCAAAAGTCCGTTAGCTTAAATGCTATAAAACGCTAACATTTTTTTTATTTAAAAAAAAAAAAATCTTACAGTGCTCTTAACAAATGGTTCGGACACATATTCTCACAAAACGCGGCTAAACATACCTATAAACTAATTTACGAATGCAATTAAAAAAAAAAAAAAAAAAACATTAGCTCAAACAACATCTTATGTTGGCCTTAACATGGAGCAGCTGGATTTAGCCATGTGAAATGAGGCAGGCTAGAGGGCAGTTTAGCCACCTAAATCAATGAAACTAAATGCAAACACTTTCAAAATGAACCATTACAACGTCACTTTATTTAAACGAATACTCGAAGCAGGAAAATTTAATTTGATTCTTTTCTTCTAATCGAATACTCGAGTTATTTGATTAATCATTGCAGCACTACATACATTAGGTGAAAGTGGAGTTTTCCACGGCACAACAGACACTACGCCATGACACAGTAGTCTGCCACAGCAAAGTGGTTGGCAACTATAAGCCACCAAATTGTCAAATTGCCGTAATTTTCTGACTATAAGGCGCACCTGACTATAGGCCGCCACCCACCAAATTTGAAACAAAAATGGCATTTGATCATAGATAAGCCGCACTAGACTGTAAGTTACAGTTGTCCTCACTGTATTATGGGATATTTACACCAAAAGATATTAACAGGTACAGTGGTACCTATGCATATGAAGTTAATTCGTGATAGGTTTGTAATTCCATAAAAAAAATTTCCACAGCCTGAAAACCTACATTAAATCCTTAAAACATGCTGCTGGTACTATTGCAAATAGCAATTACACAGAGCAAAACAAATAAATTACGAATAAAAATAGTAATAATAAGAGTAATAATAATAATAATAGCTGTGATAATGTAACGAATCGGGTTCTAATTTGGCGGATGTGTTTTGCGTGATGTACCTGAACGCATCGCGTGGCTGACTTGACAGAGTGAGAGAGGGACTTTTTACTTTGTTCAGGTGCTACAGTAGGCATGTTGTGTTGCACAAGTTCTGAAATAAATTATTAAAAACCTGACAAATCTGACAATTTTTTGGCAATTTTACCACAATAATAATTGTCACCTTAACTTATAAAGACTGGCGAACGGATGTTAGAGGATGACCGTCGATATTGTAGACATTCTACGGCCGTATTGTCGAGCCGCGCTCAAATTTTTCTATCATTTCCATCTTCATTTCAATGGTAAGCCTCACCTGTTTCCTTTTTTCGCCACCTGCATTAACATTCTTGGAACCCACGTTGATTTCTTTCACAAGAAAATCCGCCATGCATATGTCTTGGAGGGAAAGCAAAGAAACTGCGGCACTGTCATAAATCGTCGTATTTCGAGCATGTCGTCAGATGTAGAAACGAATGGCAAGTCAAATTTTATGTCAGATGTCGATAAGATCTGGTGTCGAAGCGATTGTATGTCGAGGTACCACTGTATTACTTGTTTTTTAATTTGGACAGCGGCATGACTGTCATAAGACCAAATGAACCACCATGAATTTTTGAACCAATTGGCTGCAAAGCTTCATTGCTTCAAGACGCTTCATTTGGCCATTGAGGGAGAGTCAACTTCTGCTGTCAACAGTGTTGTCGTTCAACATGCCTCCAAGCATGCATTGCAGCGCTACAGATGTAAATAACAATGCAAATTTATGTTCTGTGCTAATTATTTCTTCAGTTACTGTTCCACTTGTTTCATTGATTGCTAGTTATGGTATATCAATGGCATAGGTTTGCATAGGGAAATTAGGGACTGCCGGCAGCCCATGCAGATTATCTTACTTTTGAATGTATGTAAAAGATCCGAGCTGGACATAAATGGAATTTGTGACAAAATTTGCCAGATGACACTTAATAACATCTGTCATATGCATTCATTAATGCCCATGATAGTGTCATGTCATAATTATGACGGTCTTATGGCAGTCTTGACGTCGCTGTCAAATATAGTGTAACCTAATAACTAGGGTTGTTCCGATCATGTTTTTTTGCTCCCGATCCGATCGTTTTAGTTTGAGTATCTGCCGATCCCGATATTTCCTGATCCGATTGTTTTTGCTCCCGATTCAATTCCAATCATTCCCAATAATTTTTTCCGATCATATACATTTTGGCAATGCATTAAGAAAAAAATGAATAAAAATATATACATTCAACGTACAGTACATTCAATATACAGTACTGTATTTGTTTATTATGACAATAAATCCTCAAGATGGCATTTACATTATTAACATTCTTTCTGTGAGAGGGATCCACGGATAGAAAGACTTGTGACTTTGTATATTGTGACTAAATATTGCCATCTGGTGTATTTGTTGAGCTTTCAGTAAATGATACTGTAGCCATGCCCAAATGCATGATGGGAAGTGGAACCATGACTGTGCGTAGTGCTACCAATTGATATATCTTCTCTTCGTTGGGAAATATCGTAAGGTGTTAAGAAAAAGATTAACTGCTACCTTGCTTCCTCACATTGCCTCCCATGATATTTCTAATCGTAGGGAGAGGGATTTTAAGGCTTTAGCTAATTTAAAAAAAAGGCTCCAAAGGCTGCAAAAATTCACTCTACTCATTTTACGCTGCCTTTTATCTCTCTATATAGATAAATCGGCGCCATTACAGATTGAGCACGACAATGCGTGAGTGGGTCGTGCAGCGCATGCATTATTTGCGTTAAATATTTTAACTTGATACACTTTAAAAAAAAATTAATTGCCGCCGTAATCGGATAAAATTGATAACTCTACCTTAAGCCTAAACTAAAGGTTCTGGATGAGTGTAACATATTATGACTGGAATGTTAAATACAATTAGAAAACGATTTAATTAAAACACATATATATATATATATATATATGTATGTTACAAAAAAGGCATGGCCAATATATTTTTGCCGATTCCGATACTTTGAAAATGATGTGATCAGACCTCTCTACTATTAACCCAATAAATCAACAATAGACCCTACTCACCTACGTCACAAAATGGGCGTGTCGCTGTTTCCGGCCGCCATATTGTACCTATTTTTTAGACCTACTCTCATTGTTTTCAATTAGTCGAGCAAGTTATAGAGCAATTCATGGAAGCCCCGGTGTTATCTGACGCTGTAAACTCATTGGATGCGTTGCATAAAAGGCGTTACGTGGAAAAGCTTCAGTTTATCCATTCGCCAGATCCGTATTTGATGCCTAAATAGATGTTTTTCGACCCGCTGGCTTCGCCTGACATCTGCTATCCTGATATTTACAACTATCTTGTCCACACAAAATCAGCCTATTCTCACGAAAGTTTGAAAAACTTTAAGAGCTTGGAGGCTTATAAATGCTACGTTGCTGGTTGGGTGAAACAGGTCCTCGTACACGAAAATTCGGCAGGAATCTTGTGCTCGGAAGGTGAGTTACGAAATTTTCAATTCAAAATCTTTTGTTCTTGCTAACATCCACTGTCAAGTCTAATGTATTTCATATCATTTGTCAATGGAGCTAGGGCTTTTAATGTTTATATGGTTTAGCGATAGCACTCTCACTACATACATATATAATATGTATAAATATGAAGTGCGATAGCACTACTCCAGATTGTCCCTAGTTGAATTTATTTTTTGGCTTTTGACCTCAATAGTGAAATTGTAAATTAATTGTATGACAACTGTCTGATTATCCCCTTATAATTATATATTATCAGGTAGTTCATTCACAACGTCTGAATGTATGTTGTCGGCGATTAGCCTAGCAATGATCTTAATTGTGGTTGTCAGCCCAAAACCCTCTAAATATATATTAGATGCATCTTACCAGATATAAAATGACTACTACATAATCTGTGGTAGTCGTTTGGAGCCCAGTTTTCTCGTCGAATTGCAGCAGTCAATCTCGGTCACCTCTTCGGGTCTCTCGGAATACGGTAAAAATTCAAGTCTCTCCGTCTATCTTCTCTGTTTTTGCAACCGACCGCCACACACGACTTCACCATTTTGATTATTAATGTCAACGAGCAGAAAAACACGCCATAATAGGAGGAATTTACGAAGCGCTAATGCATTAACATGACGAGTATACGGACAACATGGCGCGGGGGCGTGGCTGTGACGTCACGTGAGTAGGGTCTATAAGCCTCACTGTACTATAAACCGGAGGATTCAAAATGAGGGGAAAAAGAAGCGGCTAATATTCCAAAAATTAAGGTCGTCCTATCGTAGCACATGGGGGCTAGTTTTGCGTTGACATGAAAACTGCACTTGCACCACTAATGAAAATAGTGCCCAATGTCGGGATCATTGCTCACAGGAAAAACTACAAAATGTCTCCTCTCGTTATTAAAAATGAAAGAACAATTTATGCAAGTACATTTTGATTACCATAATATGAGGAAGTTTTGAATTTAGTTGCCACCCAGGTAACCCCATCCCTTCTTTCCCAGTCAGCATAATAAAGGAATTAGTGGGCATCTCACAATGTGCTGTGACTGCATATCTACAGTTTAGTACACGCTGTACTGTATGTTTTTTGTTCATAATGCAGCCCAGTCTGCTCAGTCTGCAGTGCTTGTCCATTTCCATCTGGCTTTGGGAATTAAAGGCAAGCAGCTGCTTTGCACTACAATTTGTTCCCCATTGTGCCGCTTCTCCCCCTTCTTCCTAAACCATTTTACTTCGTGCTTCCCCTGCTGCTATTCAAATTGTCTCATCTCTCTGCTCTAAATGTCCTATGCATATGGTCAATTATTTTAGATGTCAAATTTCTTTTCTGAGTTATTGATCTTTTCTGCCAGATTTATGTATTGCTTGTACACCGTGGCCATCACGCTAAAGTTGTGGGTCAGCGTATCTGTTTTTCCATGCTTACGCTGCTATGTGTGCCATGATAGGCTTTTGGGGTGAAGTTTACTTGAGCAATCAGTGCATATGCACAATGCTGTATTAAATTTAACGTTCTTTTTGGGTGATTGTTACAGAAGATGATGGTTAGCAATACGATCACGTCGCGTTCATTATACCGTATTGGCTCGAATATAAGACGGCCCTGATTATAAGACGACACCCTGTTTTTCAAGACTCAAGTTTGAAAAAAGACTTTTTGAACACCAAATTATTTTTTATACAGAAAATAATTACAGTACATCCGAAACAAATGATTATAACAATATATTTGAGAGAAAAACATGTTATTTTGCCTCATTGAAATTAAAGATGTCCCGATCGATCGGGTCCGATCACGTCATTTTCAAAGTATCGGAATCTGCAAAAAAATATCGGACATTTTTAAAATATATATATATATTTTTTTTTATTTAAATCGTTTTCTAATTGTATTTAACATTACAGACAAAATGTCTTACACTCATCCAGAGTAGTTTTGGCTAAAAGTAGGGCTATCAAATTTATTGCGTTAACGGCGGTAATTAATTTTCTTTTTTAATTAATTTTCTTTTAATTAATCACGTTAAATAATCAATGCATGCGCTGCACGACCCACTCACGCATTGTCACGTTCAATCTATAAAGACTCAGTTTTACCTATAAATAGCGCTAAAAGGCAGCGTATAATGAGTAGAGAGAATTTTGACAGCCTTTGGAGCCATTTTTTATGTGGATAAAGCCTTACATTACCTCTCTCAGCAATTCAAAATAACGTGGGAGGCAATGTGGGGAAGAAAGGTAGTAGTTGATCATTTTCTTAACACCCTATGTTCTTTCCCAACGCAGAGAAGATATATCAATTGGTGCCCCTACGCACAGTCATGGTTGCACTTCCCATCATGCATTTGGGCAGAAGTTAAATGGCTGCAGTATCATTTACTGAAAGCTCAACAAATACACTAGATGGCAATATTTAGTCACAATATACAAAGTCACATTAATCCTTTAAGAATTACAAGTCTTTCTATCTGTGGATCCCTCTCACAGAAAGAATGTTAATAATGTAAATGCCATCTTGAGGATTTATTGTCATAATAAACAAATACAGTACTTATGTACTGTATGTTGAATGTATATATTTTTCCGAGTTTTATTCATTCTTTTCTTAATGCATTGCCAAAATGTATATGATTGGGAAAAATTATCGAGAATGATTGAAATTGATTTGGGAGCAAAAAAAAGCAATCGGATTGGGAAATATCGGGATCGGCAGATGCTCAAACTAAAACGATCGGGATCGGATCGGGAGCAAAAAAAACATGATCGGAACAACCCTAGTAATAAGACCTATTAACCCAAATAAATCAACAAATTAGCCGCATTGGACAATAAGCAGCAGGATTCAAAATGAAGTAAAAAAAGTAGAGTAAGAGTAGCTTCTAATGGTTCGAAAATTTTGGTAAATGTAACGCGTTACTACCCACCTCTGGTCACAAGGGTTATTTACTGAAAATTCTCCATCTGTTGCTACACAGATGAACCAGTGACGTCACAGTGAAAAGGTCTATTTGTCATGCAGTTTGGACTTGAGCTCTCTTGAGAAAGCTCACAGGTCTTACTTCTCCATTTCGCATCTCTCTTACTCACATCACCATCATTGTCACTGACGTCGAGCCCACTTCTCTTCCGATGACACACTATTGAACGCTGGTCCTTTCAATCAGACTGACTGACCTATTTGGCGACACCTCACCCGACGAATCTCTTGTTTGTTTTGATGTCTCGCCATCGAGCTGCTTGCCTACGGGTGGGCGACGTGATTGACAGCTTAATAGACTTTTTAACATGACATCACTTTCCGGGTAGCAAATTCTCAGATTACAGCACCAGTAAACAAAGCTGTACATGTTATTCGACTTGCATTTGATCTGACGGTGATAAAACGAGGAAGGCAACCTAAATCAAGCTGCAACGATTAATCGATTTAATCGAGTAATTCGATTCGAAGCTTAAAATTCGATTTTGCTTCTTCGATGATTCGTTTCCTGGTTTGTTTTGAATGTGTTGAATTTAGTTTTATTGATTTGGGAGGATACACTGCCCTTTGCTGGCAATAGACATTACTTGTCTAAAATGGCTGAATCTAGCTGCTCCCTGTTAAGGCAAACATAAGCTGCAAGTTTTTGTGTGAGCTAATGTTTGTTTATGCATTCGTAATTTAGTTTAGAGGTATATCTAGTAGTTTTTTTGTGGAAATGTGTTTGAACGATTCGTTTAGAGAATTTTAAAAGCTAAAGTCGTCTGATATCAGGTGGCTGATAATGTCGGCCGATAAAAGCATTTAAAATAATATCTGCGTCGGTTTTGTGCCAATATGTTTGCTGGCTTAATAGTTGATGATAAGCCTGCATCCTTTGTACATAGGCTGGTCATAGTTTAGCACAAACACTAAGCTCGGAATGACCTCGAGATGTCTCCAAACTAAAATGCTTGGGATTTCTTAAGTGAGGCAAAAACCGTTTTCATTCATGGTACACAAATAAAATGAAGAATAAATAAAGTATAAATCATTATAAACTAGGGCTGTCAAAATTATCGCGTTAACGGGCATTAATTAATTTTTCAAATTAATCACGTTAAAATATTTGACGCGATTAACGCACATGCCCCACTCAAATAGATTAAAATGACAGCAGTGTAATGTCCGCTTGTTACTTGTTTTTTGGTGTTTGGCGCCCTCTGCTGGCGCTTGGGTCCAAATGATTTTATGGGTTTAAGCACAATGAGTGAGCATGGTGTAATTATTGACATCAACAATGGTGAGCTACTAGTTTATTTTTTGATTGAAAATTTTACAAATTTTAATAAAACGAAAACGTTTAGAGGGGTTTTAATATAAAATTTCTATAACTTGTACTAACACTTATCTTTTAAGAACTACAAGTCTTTCTATCCAATGGATCGCTTTAAGATAATGTTAATAATGTTAATGCCATCTTGTTGATTTATTGTTAAAATAAACCAATACAGTACTTATGTACCGTATGTTGAATGTATATATCAGTCTTGTGTCTTATCTTTCCATTCCAACAATAATTTACAGAAAAATATGTCATATTTTATAGATGGTTTGAATTGCGATTAATTACGATTAATTAATTTTTAAGCTGTAATTAACTCAATTTAAAAAATGTAATCGTTTGACAGCCCTATTATAAACTCATCACACATAACTACTGCATCACTAGAAAGAAATAGTCACTAAGAAAAGTAATAAAACACATAATTTATCATTGAAAACCTGTGCAAAAGCCCAGCAAAAGGCATCTTGGGAATGTCACTTCCATTTTCTGGACTCTGGTCTTATGATCGCTTGCCTCTATATGTAGTCCTTTGTCACCTACGAGTGGCGCTTTGGACTAACTAGTGTGCTTGATTTATTTGTGAATTATTCCTTTTATGTAATTATAGACATTTTGGCTCATTTTAAGTTAAGTCTACGACCGCATATATCGGTATCGGTTTAATATCGGTAGGGTTTTTTTGAGTGAGACAAAATTGGGATATCTGCTTAAAAGACACATAGACTTCACTATCAGTTCACTGGAAACGGGGCGTGGGTTTCAATTGCTATTTTCAAAAAACTTAAAATTGAAATATTTTCAAAACCAAATCTGCAAGCGACCTAAAACCAAAACAGGCACCTCCCTTAGGCATATATGAGTCTCCATGAGCAGCAGCATAAAAAATTAAAAGTCGTTCCCTAATAAAATCCGGTTTATTATTTATATAAGTATAAAGAAACTTAAAATGGCTTTTACGCTATTATTTTACGCTAGATGCTCAAAAATCACAAAATAATCACCTATATTTCAGGATCAATAGCAATATTTAACATACCATATTTTTTCCCGAAATAGCATCTTATATTTGTTTTATTGATTGCAATTTTGACGTGTTTTCAACAGCTAACAAATCACTCAATTTTCACATCACAAACATAATACTTGAGGAAAGCATGCAGAATCATCTTATTTTTTTGCAACCAAAGCAAATTTTGCAATTTTCTATATCCAATCACAACTTATTTTGGCTGAATTCCAATGTCACGCTTTTCCTCAGCATGTCTTGCTGGCTATCTGGCCCTCGTCATTTTAGAATGAAATATTACATAAAATGCATAAAAGCAGAATTTTCTTATGTATGGACAAAAAAATGTCTAAATTTTGTAGTTTTTTGCCAAAAAACGGGCAGTTGGCTGAAAATTACCTGATTATTTGAATGTAAAGTTACGCTACTGTGTACGGACACAAAATCCAACATGGCAACCATCACAAAACAGAGAGCTTTTAAAGTTGAAAATTCTTGGTTAAACGCAAAAAACCTGGCAGTTATCATTCATTTTACGTAAATTTTCAAGCTAAAGTTAACAGAAGTTTTTTTCCCATTAATTTCATTTTTTTCAACAACTATTCAAAGTTCATGCATGGTGCTATTTTATATAATAATTACCTTGAATCTTCGACCAAATTACTCTTGCCTGCTTGTATGCCCGAAAACTTTCATCCTGTTTTCGCCTAAATCCGGCATTAGAACGCAGTGTGTGTTTAAGATTATCGCAGTGAACGAGTCCATGACATTCTGCCTAGCACGGCCCCCTACGGGAAGCCGTGGCGCAATGTCTTTAGTAGCTGTCTCGTCAACTGATATTGAAGTCTATGAAACACTTTATTGGAAAACTTCAGTAAAAACTAGGCCTGTCAAACGATTAAAATTTTTAATCAAGTTAATCACAGCTTAAAAATTAATTAATCGCAATTAATCGCAATTCAAACCGTCTCTAAAATATGCCATATTTTTCTGTAAATTATTGTTGGAATGGAAAGACAAGACGGATATATATATTCAGCATACTGTACATAAGTACTGTATTTGTTTATTATAACAATAAATCCACAAGACGGCATTAACATTAACATTCTTTCTGTGAAAGGGATCCACGGATAGAAAGACTTGTAACTCTTAAAAGATAAATGTGAGTACAAGTTATAGTAATTTTGATTGTTTGTATATTGTGACTAAATATTGCCATCTAGTCTATTGGTTGAGCTAAACTTAATTAGCTAAACCCTTTGAATAGAGTATTATTTTGCATAGCTATTTTGATTGGGAATGCCAGATCTCTTTGCATTGAGCGCTTTTCCTTTTGTGAATATTATTTTATTTTTGAGAGCTAGGAATATTATTTTTGTTGTGCTTTCACTAAATGATACTGTAGCAACTTAAATGTTCTTAACCGCCCAAATGCATGATGGGAATTTGAGCAACCATGAGTCACAGTGATTGCTGCAAATGGTATACCTTCTCTGCGTTGAATGCAATACATTATGTTAAGAAAAAGAGCATCTCCAGTTATCCTTCTCCATGTCGCTTGCCACAATATTAATAACAGTTGTGGAAGAGATTGCCACCGTTTATTCCATTAAATAGTGCGGCTCAAAAAAATGCCTGCGTTACCAATTCGCCCTTCTTGGTAATTGGCGGTGCTATGAACCGGCATTTCATGTTGGCTCGTTGTCGTCGGTTGGCTCGGTACGTCCGATTTGTTCCTGAGGATCACGGTACAGATAAACACCGAGAGGCGTTGGATGGCTTTTTGTGGGTACTTTTATTAACAAAACAAAAGCATGTGGGGGATGCAGCACTTGAGCCTGCACTAACTGCGCACTTTCTCTACTCTTTCGCTCCCTCTCTCACTCGACCACTTTCTTCCTCATTGCTCAATCTGGCAATGCCGGTCACATTGAAAATAACAGCGGCCCCCTTGGCGGGTGCCGGTAACACCTGCGTCCACTCCACTTGCTTGTCTCTGCCCTTAGCTCTCAATGTACTTCAAACGGCGCCATTGTAGTCTGTTCGCGACAATGTTTGAGTGGGTCGTTCCGCGCATGCGTTAATTGCGTTAAATATTTTAACGTGATTAATTAAAAAAATTATTTACCGCCCGTTAACGCGTTAATTTTGACAGCCCTAGTAAAAACGTGAGCATGTGATAGTGTAACGGGTACACAGAAAGTGTATCCGTTGTAGCACGTGGAAACCTCCCCGCCGATTCCTTCATGTAAGGACGCTAACAGCTGCGCCGTTGGCTCGAGCTTTATTGGCGCAGTGGTTACCGAACTTGCCTGCCGACTAGAATCGTCGCGGCGCGCGGGTTCACGTCCCAGCCTAGTCAGAGGTGGGAGCGGAACGCAGGGTGGCACAGAACAGACTCGGGTCACAAATGGGGTTCGAACCGAAATCGGCGGGGAGGTTTCAACGTGCTACAACGGATACACTGTGGGTGTACCCGTTACACTCTCCCCCCGAAACCTTCGCTGCCGATCCCGGACGAGCCCCCATTTGTAACCCGAGTCTGTTCTGTGCCGCCCCGCGTTCCGCTCCCACCTCTGACTAGGCTGGGACGCGAACCTGCACGCCGCGACGATTCTAGTCGGCAGGCAAGTTCGGTAACCACTGCGCCAATAAAGCTCGAGCCAACGGCGCAGCTGTTAGCGACCTTACATGAAGGAATCGGCGGGGAGGTTTCCACGTGCTACAACGGATACACTTTCTGTGTACCCGTTACAATAGCATTTAAGCTAGCGGATTTATGCCATGCAAATTAGGTTAATTTGAACCAATACATTTAAATATCAATTCAAATAAGTACACATTTAAACTCCAATAGTTTTGTGCTAAGTGTTTTATTGTCGAAATGTGTTAATAGTTGTACATGTGTTTGTGTTACAGCTTTACAAAAAAAAAAAAAAACCAAACAATAAAACTGTAAAAAGTGAAGAAAGTCAAGAACTTCAAAGAACCACAAATTTTCTTGTTTGCTGTCTAATTAGATAACGTCACATTTAGTGAGGGCGGAACAGGTTAATTAAAAATTGTATTTGTTGTTTTTTTTTCTTCATTTATTCTGCACTGCTTTAAATGTTCTGATTACTCAATTAATCGAACTAATTAATCGATAGATTAATTGATTACCTAAATAATTGACAGTTGCAGCCCTAAACGTTATGACTCAAAACAGAAGAACAACAACAAACCAACAAAAGACAAGTAAAAGCGTTACGACACTGGCAGAGACCAAGTTTAAATTTCAGTTTCATTTCTTGACATTTTCAAATAAAATGCAACTATTGTTCCCACGCATAATTAAAGGTCTTTTGGTCCTTTCAATCTTATCGACCAACATGTTTGGCGAAACATTCTCCCGATGAGTCTCTTGTTTGTTTTGATGTCTCGCGATTGAACGGGCACGGTTGCCTACGGGGGAACGACGTGATTGACAGCTTAATTGCGTTCGTGATGTCGCCTCTGAAGTGGCTTAACTCGGTCCCCCGTGTGTGTGTTTCTTGTGTTCCGCAGGATTAAAGAATGGGTTGATCAGATGCAGAAAGAGCTCGTCACTTTGGCTGACACAGCCACTGCCGGAATGAGCCTCACCCAGGTATGAACGTACAAATGATGGAGAGTTAGTATAAGATGGGATATTATTAGACCCAGGTGAAATTGATTTGCGGCAAGCAATTAAATGACCTTTAAATTGGAATTTTAACCTCCGGAGACCTAAGCTTTTTTTTTTTGGTTATGCATTTTTCATTTCTCTTTGTTTCATAACATATTTTTTTTTTTTTTTTTTTGCACATGCCATTTTTGTAGTCAAAGATTGTTTCTTACGGAGCCCCGAAAGGGACATCAACAGAAATAAAATAAATTTAAGCAATCTGGTGTGCACCAGAAACTATCAAGTCAACATTAGCATAATATGGCATTTAAGCTAGTGAACGTTGGCTATGTAAGTTAGCAAATTGTTGTAAAAATTAGCATTATGTAGCATTTAAGACTTCTGCTATACAAGTTAGCCAATTGTCGTAAACGTTAGCATTATATAGCATTTAAACCAGCAGACTTTTGCAATGAGAGTTTGCCAATTATTGTAAAAATTAGCATTATATAGCATTTAAGCTAGCAGACTTTTGCTATGCAAGTTTGCCAATTGTCGTAAACAATAGCATTAAATAGCAATTAGCTAGCAGAATTTTGCTATGCAAGTTAGCCAAAAGTTGTTAACATTAGCCATATATAACATTCAAGCTAGCGTACTTTTGCAATGTGATTTAGCCAATTATTTTAAACATTAGCATTATATAGCATTTAAGGTAGCAGACTTTTGCTATGCCAGTTTGCCAATTGTCGTAAACATTAGCATTATATAGCATTTAAGCTAGCTGACTTTTGCTATGCAAGTTTGCCCATTGTCGTAAACATTAGCAATATATAGCATTTAAGCTAGCTGACTTTTGCTATGCAAGTTAGCCAATTATTTTAAACATTGGCATTACATAGCATATAAGGTAGCAGACTTTTGCCATGCAAATTAGCCAATTGTCGTAAACATTAGCATTATATAGCATTTAGCTAGCAGAATTTTGCTATGCAAGTTAGCCAAAAGTTGTTAATATTAGCCTTATATAACATTTAAGCTAGCGGACTTTTGCAAAGTGAGTTAGCTAATTGTTGTACACATTAGCCTTATAGTCGAGAGCACTTAAGCTAACGGGCATTTGCTATGCAAGTTAGCCATTTTTTTTTTAAAACACTAGCATTATATAGCATTTAAGCTAGCAGACTTTTGCTATGCAAATTAGCCAATTGTCGTAAACATTAGCATTATATAGCATTTAGCTAGCAGAATTTTTCTGTACAAGTTAGCCAAAAGTGGTTAACATTAGCCTTATATAACATTTAAGCTAGCGGAGTTTTGCCATGTGAGTTAGCCAATTGTTGTAAACATTAGCCTTATAGTCTATAGCATTTAAGCTAACAGACTTTTGCTATGCAATTTAGCCAATTGTTGTAAACATTAGCATTGTATAGCATTTAAGCTAGCGGACATTTGCAATGTGAGTTAGCTAATTGTTGTAAACATTAGCCTTATAGTCTATAGCATTTAAGCTAACGGGCATTTGCTATGCAAGTTAGCCAATTATTTTAAACATTAGCATTACATAGCATTTAAGCTAGCAGAATTTTGCTATGCAAGTTAGCCAATTGTCGTAAACTTTAGCATTATATAGCGTTTAAGCTAGCGGAATTTTGCTATACAAGTAAACTAAAAGTGGTTAACATTAGCCTTATATAACATTTAAGCTAGTGGAGTTTTGTCAAGTGAGTTAGCCAATTGTTGTAAAAATTGGCCTTATAGTCTATAGCATTTAAGCTAACAGACTTTTGCTATGCAATTTAGCCAATTGATGTAAACATTAGCATTGTATAGCATTTAGCTAGGGGACTTTCGCTATGCAAGTTAGCCAGTTGCAACAATGGAACAATTGGCTAACTTGCTTAAATGCTATATAATGCTAATGTTTGCCAAATAGTTTCTGGTGTGAACTAGAAACAGTCAAGTAAACATTAGCATTATTTAGCACTTACTCTAACAGACTTTTGATATGCAAGTTAGCCAATTGTTGCATTGTTTCAAGAAGCTTCATTTGGCAATAACTGTTCAATGCAATCTCTCACTTCCCTTGGATGAGACAACCACCGCTGCCATCAAGTCTCATGCCTCTCTGCATGCATTGCAGCGCCACAGATGTAAATAACATTCAAAGTTCATGTGCTGTGCTAATTGTTTCTTCACTGTTCCAGTTGTTTCATTAATTGTTATTTATGCTATGTAGTTTGTTGGTATGTGACCATTTTAGTTTAGTTTTGAGACCGTGAGTTTTAATGACATTTAATTTAATGGCATGCCATTACTTGTCAATGGGTCTGAATACGATGTCTCAAGTCATGTTAATTACATTTTACAAATCCTGTGCATGTAGATTTTCCAAAGAAACAACCACCTCTACAGCGTGGAGCAAAATGACGCCGAGGAGCTGGTGGCCAGAGCGGCCAGGAACATTGAACAGCTGCTCCGCAAGAGGTCTACAGCCTTGGAGGTAAGGACTGGAAAATGGAGACAAAGTGAGCATCTGTGCGGAGGTGTGACTCCAGCCTGCGTTTGCTGACATTGTTACTAACAAGGCCGAGAGCCGAGAAACGACAGCTTCCTCAGACAGTGAAACTGCTCCGTGGGGAGTTGATCAAACTGACTGTATGGTTTACGCTATAAGGTATAAGAGCTGAAGTGTGAGACAGCCTCAGCTTGTTCTCCTATAACTGAAGAAAAGTAAGGCGCCAATGTAGCGTATGTTGAAGTTAGGTTTTTGGCATTCATTAAACTCACTGGGTGTCATTGGTGTTGAGCGACGCCAAGTGGTAGTCGTGGAAACTAGGGCTGCAACTAACGATTATTTTCTATAATCATTAATCAGATGATTAATCAAACGATTATCGACAAATAGGATAAATGTTACTTTTTTTCAATTACATTTATAATTTAACTTGAAGATGTTTTACGCATGTCGTAAGTAACAATGAAGACAAAATGGATGACTATTTCCTTCAAAAATATTTTATGACCGCGTCCTGATTTAAAGTGGATATGATGTGACAAAAAAAAATCTTAAATAGCATTATTATTGGAATTAAAATCATATTTTGAGACAATTCAACTATATACAACAATTTGGCAAAGCGCAGATGTCGAGAAATGCGTCTTTAAATCTGCCATTTAGCTCCTCCGGTCATTATAGCACTCTGGCGCCTCTATCTTGGTAATGACGTCAGACAATGAGCTATTTCAGCGGATTTAGTTTTGAGCCAAATGGAGGAGGAAGCGTTTTTCAGAAATTCTGGTTCAAGTGTGGATTTTTTGAACAATTTTATCGATCTAAAGAAAGTATGTGACGTACAGCCATATCTGTTTGAGTTGTTAGTCAAATGTTTCTACAACAAACATGAGTCTGATGCAAAATTTCATCATTGTTTTTATCAATCTGCTCCAATATTTTTACAGGATGTTCTTTGTATCTAAGTATTTTTTCCCAAAAGCTATTTAAATTGCATGGTCATGACAAATAACAGTCTTGTGCTAAATGGAATATAAAATAATAAAAATGAATTATTCTGTACGAAAAGGGTAATTGGAAATGAATGGGAAATTTTGGCCATTTAATATGAATGGGAAATTTTTGCCAAATTTTGGGGAACTATATGTTTTTGGCAAAAACTATATAAAACTTTCCTGATTCCTGAGTTCGCTAGCTTGTGTGAGAAATATATGATTTAGACAAAAACTGTTGGACATGTTTTGAAACCCCCCACCCCCAAAAATGCGTTTTCGGGCGAACTGTAATTTTTGCGATGTCAAATGAAAGAGTCTGCTTGCCGCATAAATTCTGTTTGTTTTGGTGTTTCATCAATTATGGCTTCCGTGTGAATATTCTGTCACAGTAATATGTATTATTTACCATATTAGCTAAGCAGATTGTATTTGTTCCTTCTTGCAAATATGATGAATGTCAGCCCACACAGAAATTATTATAATTATAAATTACTATTTTCATCCTCTGAGGAGGCTTTAACTATGTCAATTTCAAATTTGGTTTCATGACAATCCAAATGATGGTTATTAAACAGCTCTCAGGCAATATCTCCACTCGACTTGCTTAACATCTTATTTTCAGTTTTCAGTTTCTACTCGTGCCATCTGGCTCCTAATTAACTAAATCATATGTTGAATTGTTTGGCTGGCTGAGCGTCCGCCATCCCCGGGGACTCTGAATTGGACTGTTTTCTTTTCCCTGTGATAAATAAGCACCATTGTCCTCTACGGGGAAGCCGTCGCACTCCTCCATGTTGTAATCATCTTCTGGCAGTTCGCAAATGCCTCCAAATAAATAAACATTTTTACTCAATTGCTACTAAAAGCTCACAGTTGGGAAGTAGAAACGAATCCAGGCTGGTTGGTTAACTCTTTACACTCCGAGTATTTTTGGTCACAGACACTCGAAGACGAAGGACGGATTTCTGCGTCCTATATGGTATACTGGGGGCGGGTTTCAATAAGCTTCGGCTTCTCCTGTCTGCCCTTTTCTTTTCGGGTTCATGCCTGAAGGGAATATAAATAAATAAATAAAAACAGTTCAAACATGCCTTGTTGCACATCTTTCTATTACTAAGTCAGCAAGGGATTATGTCATGAAGTTTTTTCCAAAATTTTTAAATTTTTGAAAGTGTGATAACCAGCAAAAGTTGAATAATTTTAAATGCCAAATATGGTAAATCACACACATTGCTTGATTACTGATAAACTAAAGATCTCAGTAAGGTTTTGACAACTGATCGTAAAAATTCAATATCTTAGCTTTACTTTGACATATTGCACAATCGGGCTGCAGTGATCGAATATTTTAGGAATCGAGTGTTCTCCTGAAAATTCCATCGATTAAACGAGTAATCGGATAAAACAATTATAAACAGGGGGGGGGTCAAACCTCCTAAAACTACTGAAATGCATAGAAAACTGTTTTGACAGTCATTTCTATAACACATACAAAACCAGATTTTCATTTAAAATTGTATTGTTTCAATAATTTGTAAAATGAAAGTTAACAAAACAGCAATAACCCCAAACTCCATTCCTAAATTTTATTTTCCCTCATTTCCTCACATGCTAAATGCCTAATACTTAAGAACATAGGATGTATATTAAAATTGAAGTCAATGTATACATTTTTATTTATTTATGATTATTTTTTTTTCAATAAAAATAAGTACAAATGACTTTAATCATGCAGAGTGAAATGGAATATATTTTGAAGATCGCGCAAACATTCTTTTTTAAATCATAAGGAAATGAATAAGTAGCCTAACATAAATGAACAAATGCATTCTAAGTCCAAAGTGCACAATGACAGCTAAGAAGTTCTGAACCTCCCCATCAGAGCAAATAAAACTAAATATGATAAATAAGCCTCCTCAACTCTTTCCCTGCTCTTAAAGATTTGATTCATTTTATGTTGCATTGCCCTTTTTTGTTGCATCAATTCAACAACCTTTTTTTTGTGCTGTTCCAGAAAACATGCACATTTGAACCAATAAGCGCTAACTATCTCTGCTGATCACATGTCAGTATGTCAGCCAATTGAACGGATAAATAAGTTCAGGCGTTTTGCTTCGCTGCGTGCATTCGCACATTGACGTGACTCATCATCGTCAGACTCGTATAACTTCAGCAGCTGGGGAAACCTCCATGCCGTCCGTGGAATAAAATCAATAATGAATATCGGTGGAAACGGATTACGCTACACAAGCACTTTATTATGCTTGTTGTGAACACATGTGTATGTAAATCTGGATTGTTTTCTTCTTTGAGATGAAATGCATGTGTAGCAGCTTAGCATTTAAATTTTTTTTTTTTTTTTTTTTTTTTTTTTTACATAGCGTTTTGACAGATGCCGTCATATTTTCGCAATCAAAGCACCATGTACCAGAACAGCTGAATTTTATACCGGAACTGCGTTGCAGCCCTTAATCTTATACCGGAACTGCATTCCAGACCGTTCTGGCCCACTTTCACCCCGATTATAAATATAAATGAAAAAACACGACATTTTGCCTAATATTGAAACATTTTCAGACAATCAGTGTATTTATTTTAGATGTACATTGTTAAAAACAGCCAACAATTGCATCTCAGATATGACTAGAAAAAAAAAAACCTGCACTACACTGAAATAAATTCACTGCTTTCACTCAAAAATCTTATTTACAAAAAAAAAAATCTTATTTCTTACCTAAAAATGTCATTTTACTTAAAATTTAGATGTTTTTCCCAAGTGTTTCAATTGAATTTCCATTTGTGTCAAACTACATATTTTTCAGTT
Organism: Corythoichthys intestinalis; assembly: GCF_030265065.1. NCBI lineage: Eukaryota > Metazoa > Chordata > Actinopteri > Syngnathiformes > Syngnathidae > Corythoichthys > Corythoichthys intestinalis. The sequence continues at coordinate 5,840,665 of NC_080399.1, read as the reverse complement.
CTAGTCAAGTTTTAGGTTATTCTAAACTGTAAGTCCTGATAGGATTTGAGTATTCAAAATAAATGTATGCTACCTGATGAGTTGGAGAACATTAGGCACTAGTGCAACTTGGTGTTTTATCCATCTATGACAGTGGTCTCAAACCGGTCCTCAAAGGGCCGCAGGGGGTACTGGATTTCATTCCAACCAAACGAGACAAATACCTTTTCACCAATCTGGTTTCTTACAAGTGTAATCAGTTGATTGCAATCAGGTGCTGCTTATGTTAGTAGAAACCTCATTGGTTGAACTGTTTGTGCTGGATCTGTTGGAACAAAAACCAGGACCCACTGCGGCCCTTTGTGGAGTCGGTTTGAGACCGCTGATCTATGACTACTGAGCTAAAATTGGCAGTTAGCTTTATTATGTTTTTCCCTTGTCCTGAGTATGGCTCCTCCACTCTTGGAGTAAACAGGGTGCCTTCAGTGGAACGGTGGCTAGGATGGCGGGTTGTGCGGTGGCGCCCAGCCTGGGTTTCGGGGGCGATCATAGGTTGTAGGGTCCAGCCGGGGATGCTGAAGCTTTGTTGGGGCTACAGGTAGCCGGGGCCTGGCGGAGGTATTGTTACGCAAGCGCTGTCTTACAGTGAATACATGGAACAGTGTTTGCCTTGGTCTCCAACTTGAAATGCTCCTACACTTTTGATATTTTCTGCCTTTCGCTTAGCTTTCGTCGGCTTCTTCGTCATTACCTCTATATCAGTGGTTCTTAACCTTGCTAAACGTACCGAACCCCACAAGTTTCACATGTATATTCACCGAACCCTTCGGGATTAGATAATGAAGCATTTTTTTTTTCAAATTCAAAACCGATAAATCTAAGCTAGCAAGCTAATACCAAATTCCCGTTCAAAATTCTTCTCATTTTGACAGCATGTTTTACAGACAGGTGAAAATTTGAGACCACAATGCCCATTGGTCTGTTGTATTCCCTCATAATAAGTCAGAGTCAACCTTCCACTGAGCAAACCAGTTCCTCCACCCAACAGACCGAGGACTAGCAGTTAAAAGAAATGGATTAAGCCTGTAAACTGGGAGCAAACCAATCAAAAACCTGGTCTAAAAAGCCATTATGCCTGGATTTAATCAGTGTACAAAAATACGGCTCTGCGTTTCTTTACCTTCGCCGAACCTCTTAGATTTACGCACCGAACCCCTGGGGTTCGATCGAACCCAGGTTAAGAACCACTGGTCTATATACATTCTGGTTGAAATCAAATGTGTCCGCCGCCTCTCTCTTTTTCCTATACGCACATGACGTCAACGCGTTGTGCCTCATTAAAAATAGTCCGGGCAAAAGTCATGCTTAGAGCAGACAAAATTCAACGATTCCATGAAGCGGAGAAATTTCATCGATCAGTTTTTAAAAATCGAGCTACTCGAATTATTCGTGTAATTCGTTAAAGCTCTATTGCACATCGAGGTTGAGCAAATGAGCACAGAGTAATTTACATTCCAAAAATTTTGCTTTCGACTATTTTGTAAACAGTAGACATTATTGCCATGAAACGTCAAAAATAACATTTTCTATTCATTTCAATGAAATGAAACTTCATCGTTTACATCTGGAAGGGGACTGTTCATGATAAATGACTATATTTTTAAATTTTATTACCTTCTTGGAGGGGCTCAATTGATCAAATTGTCTTTCTCAAGTATCCTGGACACTCATCTTCAGGCTCAGATATAATCCACTGCTTTTACTCACCTGCTGAGGACCAAATGCTCTTCCCCTGGTGTTCTACACCTCTTCTACTCCTGCCTTGTTGTTGTGATGCTATTTTGACAATATAATGGTGAATAAATGGATTATTCAAGCAGACACATGATTTAAAACATCATGGATGCAAGATGGAGGGCACTGAGGCGAACTTCGACTGGATTTCCCAGTCCCCTCGGGAAAGCTCGTTTTAAATATGACGTGGTAGTGCTGCCATCTGCTGTTGGATGAACACCAACACCATTAGTCGTTATGCTGGTCAAAAAAATGCAACAGTCGTTATGGTGCAGAGAAATCAACCAAAAAAAACCATGACACAAAACAATTGGTTTTCAAACGTACAGCCAGTATAATCAATATGTAAATTTAGTAGATTAAATTTGCAGACTTTTGTTAGGCAAATTGGGCTAATTTAATTGCTACGAATGCTAACTTAGTTACAATTCTCACAGAAAATTACTCACGTAACTCCACAAACTGTAGCTCTAAGCTTATTTACAAATGCATACACAAACATATATTAGCTGAAACAACTTACAGCCTTACGTAGGCCAAACCAGAGCGCAGCTGTCCTTCATCAGACGACCATTTGTCAGACGTCTGAGTCTACTTCTCAGTCATACAAAGCGACAGTCTAGTCAGACACAACACTGCCACCAGAGGGCAGTGTATCCTCCATCATTAAACAAAATGCTATACTTTTGGATAGTTATTTTGTCAGGGTACTTGAATGGTTAATTCCGATTTACGCGGAAATTCTGTTTTTGTCGCCAGCGTATGAATGGAACTCGTTCGTACTCATTCGGGGACTACCTGTAGTAATAATAATAATAATAATAATAAACATTTGCAGAACAATAGGGCTCTTGCACCACTCGGTGCTCAGGCCCTAATAATCATTTGCGTTACAGTAGGGCTTTATGGATTAAAAAATACTTTAAAAAATTAAACTAAAATATTTTTTTCCCTTTTTTGTAATTAAAAAAAGAAAAGAAAAAAATACTTTGTTTTCCCATTTTGTATTATAAAATAAATTAAATAAATAAATATTAATAAATAAATGACCTAGAGCAGAAATTCAAAGCATCGCCATACTTGGTATTCCTGTTCTGACCTCTGTGACCTTTGACCTTTGATCCCATTAGCGCAAATTTAGTCACCGCTTCTGTTTCATATTACAAACATATCCTGCAAGTTTCATAACAGTCCCTTTATTTTTTCTTGAGTTATCCTGAACACAAACAGTCAGACATAAGGAACCAAATGATTTAGAAATTTGTCTCAAGGACTATTTAAAATAGTCGTTGATTCAATAATCATCGATTTGTTGTCAAGTCGATTAATAGTGGCAGCCCAAGTCACCCCCTTCGAAGGAAACCAGAACTATGTGTAACGTCCTTTGCATTTATTAGCGGCAGCGTCTCTACAACTGAAAATTCCACTCCACTACCATAAAAACAGGCAGCAATTTCAAGTCATGTCAACATATAAGCCGGAATTCAACACAGTAATGAAGCTCCGACCCTGAGGAATTCTTTTCTTTTTTCTCGCACAGAATTGGGGCATGGAAAGATGCTCGTCTATGTGTTCTTGCATTCAGAGCGTTCGTCTCTCAGCACCCCGACGCCCGTTCGTTTAAAGCATCCTCCTCGTTGTCTTATTAGCAATGCAGACAGAGTTTCTTCAAAAACACGCGTCCTGCCAAGTGTCTGTCTCGTGTGTTTTAAGTAAGCAACGGGAGCAAAATTGCCTCAGTGTGAGTGTAATAGATACGTGTATTTAGCAGTGTAATTTAAATTTGGGCCATGTGGTTGTAATTTAACAGTCACTTGTATCTTAGATGAAATTTATACACTGACTTGAAAGGAAACTGCATTAAGATTGTCCTATATAGACTCCTGCTTCAGTGGTTCTCAAAGTGTGGTACGTGGGCTTGTACTAACCCAGATAGCAAAATATAACTGGAGTGGACATGGGTCAGATGTACAGCAAATTTTGGCCCAGTTTCATGAAACTGATCCGCCCCAGTGTCTTTTTGAACAATGGGCCGAAATCTGTATGGATTCACTTGCCGGATCAGCAAACAATTTTGGGCCAGAATTGGTCCAAAGTAGCAGAAACCACAATGTATTGCACAGATGAAAATATTATTTCATTTGTAACAAGCAATTCAACATTAATAATGACCCATTTATAGACTGTAATCAACATATTCTATTTGTTAAGGTTTTCGGTAACAAGGGAAACACAAGGATTAGATTGAGGATTAGATGGAGTGGTGGATAGCGTCCGAAGAATCTGGCGGGCAATTTGGTGATAGAACATGTGAAATGCCAGACAGGCGTTCTGGCAGACAAGCAGTACAGGATCTAGGAGCTCAGTACCAGGATTACAAGATTCTTTGTTAGTTGAAAGCTGGAGTCACAAACTCGTGGAGTTGAGTTGTTGATCTGGCGCTGATGTGTAATCAAGGACTGGTTTAAGTTGGCTGCTGATGATGATAACTTGCACCTGGTCCCAGGCTCATCCATCTGTCCAGTCCTTCGATCAAGGCACATACACACACACACACAAGTAGGTGGAGCGGGGCTCAGGGATAACAAATATTTATGATTATAAATTATTTAATGATAAAGGGCTGTAATGCCACTAGCCGCTTTTTAGAGGCATTACTGCCTGGCGTCTGAGATCTCGTCCTGACGTGCGTCAAATGCGTAAAAGAAAAAAAAATCATAAAAAATACTATAGACGGCAAAAAAAATGCTTTCTTAATCGGACGTTTGTTGTTAACACAAATACCGAAAATAACTCAGAATGTTGTAAGAAAAATAAACAGAAAGATGGTGTTCCCAATACACGCAGTTTACATGGCACACCCTGCAAAGTGAAAAAACTTTTTGCTCCTAATCAGACGCATCTGCTGTCCTACTCTCTTGCGTTAAATAGCCTGTCAGGCTGACCCAATAGAGCCCCCTGCTGGCTTGTTTTCAACAAAATAAATATGGCTTTTACAAGGACTATCAAATAAAATTCTGAGTTGTGGACCATATAAACACATTACAATATGATACATTGAACAAAATGTATCCCAAATTTAACACTGGGAACGGTTTTAATACAAATCTGGCCCAGATTGGGTAATATGTTTGTCATATCTGGGCCATACATTAACTTGGTTTATCCTCCTCCTGCCTGTTCTCCTGTTTAGTGTTGCAGCGCGGATGCCCGCCTTTAGGGTGCGCGCTGCTGTGTGTAACGTCAACCGTTAAATTTCTGATTTCGAGTGCTTCCGGTCTGCACGGTCCGCCCCGGAACAGTGCATAACCCATAATATGGACTGTCAGATTGATGATCCGGGCCGCATTTGGCGCACTGATGTTCAGCGGGCTTCATTGCTATGTGAATCTGGCGAGCTAAGGCTGGATCCGGCACGGAGTCCCCTGCTATTGGGGACCATATATCGATTCTTGGCAAGAGCATATGGATAACCTTTTGGGATACAAAGTATCACGACATATTTCCATTTTGATATTTTGTCACACTCCTGGTATATATATTGTGTTATTAGGGCCCGAGCACTGGGCGTGCGAAGGCCCTATTGTTTTGCAAAGGATTATTATTATTATTATTATTAGGGCCCGAGCACCAACATGGTGCGAAGGCACCATGAAAAAATGTCAAAAAATGGATCAGTGGCGCCCCCTGGAATTTTTAAAAAAGGCCTTTCCATTTAGGTTTTTTCAACGTAGAGCAATGAAATTTGGGAAGTCGATACCTTGGGCCAAAATGCTTCAAAAAGTCTCTTGCACCGATATTCCAAACCCAACAGGAAATCGGGTATTTTGGATTGAATATTGAAAAACATGCCATTTTTGTTGAAAACCAGGGTGCACGTTTGAGACCATTGCGCCGAGGCAGTTAGTTGGATCCTCCTCCAAATTGGTGAGACTCTTCATGAGACGTATGAGATGTTAAGTTATCAAAATGGTGAGTTTTAATTCACAGGCCTGACCTGGGCGGAGTACCAAAGTCGGGCTTATTTGGGGATTAGGGTTAGGGTTTAGGGTTAGGGCTTCTTCAGGGCAAATGAAAATGGCCAATTTGAAGTTCTGAACATGCTCGAAAACTCACTAAAATTTGCACATATCAAAATGGTGAGTTTTCATTCACATGCTGACCTTTGCAGGTTTTTTTTTTTGTGTTAGGGTTAGGGTTCACACTCTGCTACTTCTGTGGGAGAAAAAAAATACTATGTACTTTTCAATGACATATATTAGGGATAAAACTACTGTGGGAGAAAAATATACTATGTACTTTTCAATGAAATATATTAGGGATAAATTGGTTCATCTAATGACAGCAGTGAAGAACTGCTTTGACTCATTAAGGCTGTTGCTTCACACTCCGCTACTTCATCTGTAGGAGAAAAAAAAGATACGACGTATTTTTCATCGTGCCTAAGTCGATGGGGTGCCAAAGTCGGACATTTTTTTTGACAAAACACCAAATTCAGAAAATGAGTAACAACTCCCCCATACAACGTTCAATCTTTTTCATATTAGGCATGTACGTGATGTATCCCAGCCTGAACTCGACTTCATTGAAATATCACCCATTGGGCCTGGCGCCCCCTGCTGGGAACAGGAAATGACCTGTTTTACGAGACCGACTCCTCCTCGAAGGGAAAAAAACCTAATGACACCCCAAAAAAATCACCGAAAAGAAATTGGAGAAATCAACACAGGACTACCGAGGGCCCGTTGAGTCCTGCTAGCAGGGCTAGTTATTATTATTTCCCAAAATCTCAGTGCAGTGTTTAAACAGCCTCTGCCTATTTAATTTCAATACCTGTGAAGCTGAGTACATAAATTCTCCTGTTCCAAAGACAAATCGCTACATAAATGTTCATGAGGAAGGGTAACCGCTATCCTCAAACCATTTTGATTAAATTTTGGACTGTTTAGGTTCATTATCACGTGAAGCAAGATCAGCTTGATAACGACTACCGTGTACGAACGTGGTGTCTGCTGGATATCAAGGCATTGCCGGTCAAGCCTTTGATACCACTTTCTTTCTTCTAGCAGCGTGCAGCCAAGCGCTCATTAATAATGCATGACACAGTCTTCCCACACACTTATTTATGGAGGCATGAGTACACATGCGTAACCGCACACAGGTGGCTGCTTACACCATTGCCTTAGTATGGGCTTGATATGAAATTGCTTGACATCTCAGTGAAAGATGGACTCGCTCGGTGCGTGATGAGTTTGATCGCTGCACGTGTCTGGCATTCACTCATTCATCCAGTTGTGAGTGTCCTCGGGGTTGCAGAAAGCAATATCAATATGCCTGGAGGTCACTCACAGAGGAGGAACGAGACAAAGATGTAATAAGGGGCAAGAGAATATTGATGTTTGGTGGCGAGTTATGATGGGTTGAGATCTATGACACATAACAGATGCACAAAATAGGGTGTTTCCGATCATGTTTTTTTGCTCCCGATCGTTTTAGTTTGAGTATCTGCCGATCCAGAGATTTTCCGATCCGATTGCTTTTTTTTTTTTCCTCCCGATTCAATTCCAATCATTCCCGATAATTTTTCCTGATCATATGCATTTTGGCAATGCATTAAGAAAAAAAATGAAAACTCGGACAAATATATACATTCAACATACAGTACATAAGTACTGTATTTGTTTATTATGACAATAAATCCTCAAGATGGCATTTACATTATTAAGATTCTTTCTGTGAGAGGGATCCACGGATAGAAAGACTTGTAATTCATAAAGGATAAATGTGACTTTGTATATTGTGACTAAATATTGCCATCTAGTGTGTTTGTTGAGCTTTCAGTAAATGATACTGTAGCCATTTAACTGTTCTGTCAAAATGCATGATGGGAAGTGCAACCATGACTGTGTGTATGCAGTGCATGCGTTAATTGCGTTAAATATTTTAATGTGATAAATTTTAAAAAAAAAATTAATTACCTCTGTTAACTTGATAAATTTAAATACCTTAAGCCTAAACTAAAGACTCTGGATGAGTGTAAAATATTATGTCTGTAACGTTAAATACAATTAGAAAGCGATTTAATTAAAAAATATATATATATGTATTAAAAAAAGGCATGTCCGATATTTTTTTACCGATTCCGATACTTTGAAAATTACGTGATCGGACCCGATCGATCGGCATGATCGGGACATCTCTAGTATATACTGTACCTCGATAGAGGTTTTGCATGCAGTGCTAGCATAATAATAAAACTAATAGGCTGCCATTGACGAAGACGAAACAAACAAAATGGATTAGACGTCTCGTGCCGTCACTAATGGCCTTGAAGCATGATTATCAGCATTGTTAATCTTACTTTTAAAAAGTAATTATTTACAGTTACAAATGACGTCTCCCCAAAAGTAATTGAGTTAATAACTCGGTTACCTCAAAGTAATTAGTTACTTGGCAAAGTAACTGACATTACTTTTCATGTTCTGCACGTAGTTACATGATCCATTCGATAGTATAAAAATTAGGGCTGTCAAAATTATCGCGTTAACGGGCGGTAATTAATTTTTTAAATTAATGACATTAAGATATTTGACGCAATTAACACACATGCCCCGCTCAAACAGATTAAAATGACAGCAGTGTAATGTCTGCTTGTTACTTGTTTTTTGTTGTTTGGCGCCCTATGCTGGCACTTGGGTCCAAATTATTTTATGGGTTTGGGGAGTGGGCATGGTGTAATTATTGACATCAACAATGGCGAGCCTTGCCTTGCCTTGCCTTGAAAATTTTACAAATTTTAATAAAACGAAAACATTAAGAGGGGTTTTAATATAAAAAAAAAGGTTTACTAACATTTATCTTTTAAGAACTACAAGTTTTTCTATCCATGGATCGCTTTAAGAGAATGTTAATAATGTTAATGCCATCTTGTTGATTTATTGTTATAATAAACAGATACAGTACTTATGTATCGTATGTTGAATGTATTTATCTGTCTTGTCTTATCTTTCTATTGCAACAATAATTTACAGAAAAATATGGCATATTTTATAGATGGTTTGAATTGCGATTAATTACGAGTAATTAATTTTTAAGCTGTAATTATCTCGATTAAAAATTTTAATCGTTTGACAGCCCTAATAAAAATATTTTAAGTGAAAGACGTTAACTGATTGAATTGAACTTTTTCATTCCCCCCAAAAAACATTTGTTACATTTTTTTTTTAAATTTCACCTAAATACAGTGTAACACAAAATTGATAGATTGACAGATAATTAAGTATATCGTTTCATAGGACAACACTGACAATATGACACTTTGACACGATGAAAAGTAGTATGTGTGCAGCTTATATAATACATGACATGTCTTCAGCAAACTGCAAACGGGCTTTCTTGTGTACTGTCTTCAGAAGAGACTTCCTCATGGGGTGACAGCCATGCACACCAATTTGATGTAGAGTGAGGCATATGGTCTGAGCACTAACAATCTGACCCCCCACCTCTTCAATCTCTGCAGCAATGCCGACAGCACTCCTGTAACGAGTCACATGACATTTTGGAAGGAAAATGACAAGCAGTACTCAATTTGGACATTTAGGGATGTACGTTTTTTTCAAAGGGGTGTACTCACTTTTGTTGCCAGGGGTTTGGATATTAATTGCTATGTTTTGAGTTATTTTGAGGGAAAATAAATTAACTTTATTATAAAAGCTACACACAGACTACTTTTCATTGTGTCAAACTGTCATTTTGTTAGTGTTGTCCCATGAAAAGATATACTTAAATATCTGCAGGAATGCGAGGGGTGTACTCAGTTTTGTGATACACTGTACAGTGCCTTGCAAAAGTATTCGGCCCCCTTGAATCTTGCAACCTATCGCCACATTTCAGGCTTCAAACATAAAGATATGAAATTTAATTTTTTTGTCAAGAATCAACAAGTGGGACACAATCGTGAAGTGGAACAACATTTATTGGATAATTTAAACTTTTTTAACAAATAAAAAACTGAAAAGTGGGGCGTGCAATATTATTCGGCCCCTTTACTTTCAGTGCAGCAAACTCACTCCAGAAGTTCAGTGAGGATCTCTGAATGATCCAATGTTGTCCTAAATGACCGATGATGATAAATAGAATCCACCCGTGTGTAATCAAGTCTCCGTATAAATGCACCTGCTCTGTGATAGTCTCAGGGTTCTGTTTAAAGTGCAGAGAGCATTATGAAAACCAAGGAACACACCAGGCAGGTCCGAGATACTGTTGTGGATAAGTTTAAAGCCGGATTTGGATACAAAAAGATTTCCCAAGCTTTAAACATCTCAAGGAGCACTGTGCAAGCCATCATATTGAAATGGAAGGAGCATCAGACCACTGCAAATCTACCAAGACCCGGCCGTCCTTCCGAACTTTCTTCTCAAGGAGAAAACTGATCAGAGATGCAGCCAAGAGGCCCATGATCACTCTGGATGAACTGCAGAGATCTACAGCTGAGGTGGGAGAGTCTGTCCATAGGACAACAATCAGTCGTACACTGCACAAATCTGGCCTTTATGGAAAAGTGGCAAGAAGAAAGCCATTTCTCAAAGATATCCATAAAAAGTCTCGTTTAGAGTTTGCCACAAGCCACCTGGGAGACACACCAAACATGTGGAAGAAGGTGCTCTGGTCAGATGAAACCAAAATTGAACTTTTTGGCTACAATGCAAAACGATGTGTTTGGCGTAAAAGCAACACAGCTCATCACCCTGAACACACCATCCCCACTGTCAAACATGGTGGTGGCAGCATCATGGTTTGGGCCTGCTTTTCTTCAGCAGGGACAGGGAAGATGGTTAAAATTGACAGGAAGATGGATGCAGCCAAATACAGGAACATTCTGGAAGAAAACCTGTTGGTATCTGCACAAGACCTGAGACTGGGACGGAGATTTATCTTCCAACAGGACAATGATCCAAAACATAAAGCCAAATCTACAATGGAATGGTTAAAAAATAAACGTATCCAGGTGTTAGAATGGCCAAGTCAAAGTCCAGACCTGAATCCAATCGAGAATCTGTGGAAAGAGCTGAAGACTGCTGTTCACAAACACTCTCCATCCAACCTCGGTGAGCTCGAGCTGTTTTGCAAGGAAGAATGGGCAAGAATGTCAGTCTCTCCATGTGCAAAACTGATAGAAACATACCCCAAGCGACTTGCAGCTGTAATTGGAGCAAAAGGTGGCGCTACAAAGTATTAACGCAAGGGGGCCGAATAATATTGCACGCCCCACTTTTCAGTTTTTTATTTGTTAAAAAAGTTTAAATTATCCAATAAATTTTGTTCCACTTCACAATTGTGTCTCACTTGTTGTTGATTCTTGACAAAAAATTAAAATTTTATATCTTTGTTTGAAGCCTGAAATGTGGCGAAAGGTTGCAAGGTTCAAGGGGGCCGAATACTTTTGCAAGGCACTGTATATAAGAGTGTAATGGTATGCAGATTTTAACTTTCAAATGCTGTGAGGAAAAAAGCCTTTTCGTTTTTGCTGTTGTACTGAACCCGCACCGAACCGTGACCCCATACTGAACCTTGTGTGTACCGTCACAAAATATATCTATGTATATTATCTATAGATATATTTTTCGATATTCAGGTGAGGCTGTGAATCTCTTCCCTCTCCTATCTTTGCTCTAGTTGTTTTGATTTTGGGGGGGAATCACACAAGCTTTTATGGATACGTCATTCAAGAAAAGTTTAGGGCTAGTGACTATTTTTGGTGATTAAAAAACAAATTATTATTATATTGTAGTATCTACAAGGACAACACCCAATCGGTGATGATAATGCATACTCAACAGGAAAAAAGTCCATTATTTTCTATTAATTGTACCCACCCTAAGCCACAAACTGTTTGTAAAAAAAGAAAATTTGCCCGAGAGTTTAAGATGAAGCTCGCCACGCTAAATGCTAATGCTAGCGAGAAAGCCACCGAGCATCTCATATTCAGATCCTCATTCATTTATTTTTTTATACCGTTTAAGGTTAAGCTCAGGTATTTGAATTTATTTTAAAATGAAAGTCTGCATAGTTTGAAGAAACACTTGGGAATTGTATTTTGTATTTGCATTTAATGCTCTTTTGAAAGTACAATCTTAGCAAAACTTTGTTTGTTCTCCTAAAATTCATTCCTCAACACAATAAAGGTTTTTACATATGAAGTAAATGAATACTCAATTATTCGAACTCATTGATAGATTAATCAAATCAACTACTAAAAAATTGATAGCTGCAGCCCTAAAATATTCCATGCCTCCGTTTTTACAGTCATAGCCAAAATAAGACAATTTTAGACGTTTAAAAAGGACAAATCCGAGAAAACAGTAGAAAGCCACGTACACAAATCTCTACTCGGATTAGTCAAATGTTGTTGTTACTTCAGCAGACTGCAAGGCAATGCTGCTGCGCGCTGCCAACTACTGGACAGGAATAGAAGAGCAGCAACTGAATGGTTTATTTCCAACAAAAACACACGTGTAAAGATCGATAGACGGATTTTGAATCGATATAAATATTGCGTGACGCAATATCGTGATATATCTCAGAATCGATTTTTGTTTGCTCAGTTCTGACCTTAATCAGCATATCTTATGTGAACATTGAGGTCCTCATTAGTCCTTCCTATTTACACTCGTAAAACCACAGGGTTGGATTGCTCCAATTATCACCCTGAGTGTTTGCAGGGCTGGGCTGCCTTGACTTTGTCGGACAGTGGACCGCTCAGGCAGGCAATCGGGCAGACAACCTTTTTGCATATTCCAAAAGCTGCAGTTTGCCTACGTACAAGGGATGGTGTAATAAAGAGCAAAACAAAACATTTTTAATGTGGAGACATATGACACTTTGCCCTTTTCCCGGGGCTAGGTGTTGATGGTTGTTGTAGAAGCAATTTTTCCTTCTGCGCCCTCTTTGCGCCCATATGCGAGTGAGCCAGCTCCTTTGCAAGACCCACCAAGAAGTCCACCTGTCTCCCTTGCCTTCCGGTGCACATATGCATTCAGTGCTGCCATGTCAATCATATTGTAGAACAGGGCGACTGGCCATCTCAGTGTTCCACCGTGTTAGACAAACCCAGTGCCCTGGATTTACAAATATTCAAGATGCTAATTGTAGCTATCCAGAGTGAAACTCCCCGTTCACACCTTGGCAGCGACTCCACAGGAGTGTGTAGGGCAGGGGTGCTCAAAGTTTTTTGCTCCAAGATCTACTTTTAAATGAGACAACCTCCCGCGATCTACCTTGAGAGGAGGGTGAACTAAAAAAAAAGAAAAAAAATTAAATGTACAGTTACAGTAATTATGCTTTGTGAGCAACATATGAGGTTATGTCTATTCCCTCCTGGGAGTGGATCTCTCCTGACTGTGGTACTCCCCAAGGTTTCTCATTTTTCTCCCAATTGACTCTGGAGTTTTTGGAGTTTTTCCTTGCCGGCATGGAGGGTCTTAAGGATAGGGGATACCCAGGACTTGAACTGTATCTATTCATCTTTGTTGCTTCATTTCTAATTGTGTATCATATTGCCTCTGTAAAGCCCTTTGAGACCTCTATTGTGATTGAGGGCTATACAAATAAATTGAATTAAATTGAATTGAATGTTGCTCACAAAACACAAATAAATGTGTACATTAAAAAAAATATAAATAAAAAATGGACGGTAAATTATGTTTGCTCACATAACATAATTAACTATGTACATTTAAAAAAAAAAAAAAATATATATATATATATATATATATATATATATATATTTTTTTTTTTTTTTTTTTGCGAGCTACCCACACTAGCGTTGCGATCGACTGGTCGATCGCGATCGACGTAATGGCCACCCCTGGTGTAGGGGGTGTTGTCTGCTGGATTGCTTGTTTGAGTGGTCTATTTTTTGACAAAGCCAAGTAGTCGGTTTGGTATCTGGGTCATTTGACGCCTTTGTGGTCTTTCTTTATAGCAAAAAAAAAAAAAGTGTTCCTTATGTGCCACAGGTTCAATTCAATTCAATTTTATTTGTATAGCCCTGAATCACAACATTGTTGTCTCAAAGGGCTTTGCAGAGGCAATATGATACACAATCAGAAACAGCAAATGAAGCAACAAAGATGAATAAATAAAGTTCAAGTCCTGGGTATCCCCCATCCTTAGACCCTCCATGTCGGCAAGGAAAAACTCCAGAGTCTTTGGGAGAAAATGAGAAACCTTGGGGAGTACCACAGTCAGGAGAGATCCACTCCCAGGACGGATAGACAGGAAGCCCCAGGACTGCTAATGGGAATTAGCAGGCGAAGTTACAGTCCGTAAAAATGCTGTGGAGTCAAGGAACAAGAAGAGGTCCATCTAGCCAGATGAGACAGGGGTAGCAACGAGGACGTCCATCCAGCCAGGGGTCCGGACAGTCAGGAGGCTGCAGCTGAAAAATAGCCCCTCCCCAGAGGGGAGGGGGGAAAGGGGACACTGGGTGACTAGTAGAGGTGTGCAAAATTTCCGATTCTTAGATTATTCACGATTCGGCCGTGGAAGATTCGAGAACGATTCACAAACATCCAAATTCCGATTATTGAAATATGCCAAGTAAAGCGGAAGTACAACACACTCAGCGCGCCGCGCGGACTTCGGGACGGAACGGAGCGGGAGGAGCTAAACATTATGCTTCTCATTAACCGGCCCCTCGGGTAATGCCAACGCTCAACTCACGGCTCTAGCTCAACTCATGCCACGAGATTAAAAAAAACACAACATACCTGACTGCTGCCGAAAAGCTGCTACAAGTACAGCTAAGCTACATAATGTTACGGTAGATATCATTTATATAGGACTAGATGGATTATAGACTCGGTAGCGGTAGCAGCACATCTGCAAAAAGCTAGATGCGGGCGTTAGTAAACGGCCGCCATCTTAAAGCAGTAAACTTCCCTGCAATGCTGTTGTAGCGAACCTTCCGAGCAAACCTAATTAACTTTTTATCTAAAATACTCCTAAATCGGTAAAATATTGACTTGAATCTATCTTTAAAATAGTTTTAAAACTTTCACATGTCAAAAGTAGACAAAAGGGAAATTATGGAATAACGGGAGCAATTTTAACAACTTTAACGGTTGATTCACAACATTAAATTAATTGAATGTAGTTTAAAGCTGCTGATACAGAATGGGGACTGGAGTTTTTTTATTTAATGTTATTTTTGTATATTTGTTTACTGCTATATGTTAACTTGATACTGAAATAGTAGTTTGGTTTAGCCTGAGAGTATTTTTGAACAATTTTGGAACTAATGTACAAAACTTTATTTAAAAAAAAAAAAAAAAAAAAAAAAAAGAGGGGGGTGCATCAATAATCGTTTTATAATCGAATCGGAGCCTCTGAATCGTAATCGTAATCGAATCGTTAGGTACCCAAAGATTCCCAGCTCTAGTGACTAGTGATGAAGAGACTAGACAACTAGATATTAACATTGGAAAATACAAATAAAGTAAGACAACTGGTAGGTAGAGTGAGAAAAAAGGAGATAGAACTCAGTGGCTGTACTTCCCCCAGCATTATACTGTAGCTTCTAGTGCAGCTTAGACTAAGCTTGACCATAAGCTTTGTCGAATAGGAACGTTTTTAATCTAATCTTAAATGTGCGGACTGTCTCAGCTTCTTTAATATTAGCTGGAAGCTGATTCCATAAAACAGGGGCTTGGTGGCTAAAGGCTCTAGCTCTGACAGTACTTTTAGAAACCCTGGGAACTACCAGTAGACCTGCATTCTGAGAGCGGAGTGTTCAGTTGGGGCGGTGTGTTGCATGGCCCCGCTCATCCGGCTCAATCAGGTGCTGAATGAAAAAGAACTGAGAATGCACAAATACATGACAAAATCATCTAACTCTGACGAGAAGAATAAACAGAAATGAAACCTCACCTATCCAAAAAGCATGAGTGCCCTCTCGTGGAGAAATTTTTCCTACCATGAAATTGAAAAGGTAATATCTCTGGTTTCCGGTGTCTATTGGATGCAATTTTGCAAAATGTAAACTGGGCGAGATGTTGAAATCCATGCTTTCGAATAATGTTGACGGCAACGCTCTATGTCGAATAGTAAATTTGGTAACACTTTATAATAACTATCCGTTTTACTAGTTCATAGATCATTAATAAACTGTTGATAAATGATTATTGTTGATTTGTGAAGTATTTGTTAACAGTTTGTTAAGCATTTACAAGGTGTTCCAATATGGTTGACCCCATTCTAAATGCCAATGCTCGTTGATGGATCTTAATCAAATTATATACACTTTATTTTGAAGGTCATAAGTTTTATTGGTTAAATATACAAAGAAAAGTACAAATATTTGATGGTTCTACAGCAGATTTTCATAAATGTGCAACATGAGCGCTATTATTATCAATATGCCTTTTCTTTTGAAGTGAACGGCATTTCTTAACCTGAAAAGATAGAAATGCCAAACGTTACGCACAAAAACTTGAAACGTTTCTACACAAACTGTGTTTCAGGTTAAGAACACCCTGTAAATGCTTAACAAACTGTTAACAAATACTTCACAAATCAACAATAAATCATTTATCAACAGTTTACTAATGATAAAACGGATAGTTATTATGAAGTGTTACCGTTAATTTTTTACAATGCTTTAAAGACCCTTGCTGATTGAATAGGCCAGTGTGATCGTAGGACTCCCAACTGCAAACTTGTGTGTTGTCATGTGACTGTATTGTTACGTCTGAGCTGGCAAAAATAGGGTTCTCTGGTAAATGTAACAGAGTAAATTTAACATGTTACTACCCACCTCTGCTGAAAAACCATAATACAAGGTCTTTAGTATCTCTCGGACTGCATGTTTATGTTCAACTAAGGATCTTTGTGGAGGTTTATAATACAAATCGTTGGTTACTCAACGAGAAAAAACACGCAGCAAGTGTGAATGCACAAGAGCCCGAAGCTTGGTTAAAAAGGGAATTGTTGATGCTGCACAATTCAGGCCAAATGATAAAACATTAGCTTTTGCTGACGCAGGAACTATTTCAGTGCCATTGACACCCTTCTCCTGGGAACTGAAATGAGTTTATCACTTGAAGATGTCTAATCCATTTGAACCGGAAGGGTGGCAGTGAGCCAACACACTGGATCGGACGTCTATCGCTGTCAACTATGCATTAAGCGAGCTATAATGGATCTTTTACATGGCCGCATTTGCAGTACAGTACCTTGACAAATGGTTTTGTCCGCAACTCCACTTAATGTAATACCTCAAGTCACGCCGCTAAACTGGTATGCACTGATTTTCCTTTCAGTGTTACTTAGAGTAAATCATAACAACTATAAACCTAATTTAAAAAGGTTTATGAGTAGCTTCTGTGTAATGGAGATAGTAAAGATCCTGCGAGGGATTGTGATGTGAAATATCACAATGCATACATATATTTTTATTACATTATACTTGGTGCCCTATTGTTTATTTATTTATTTGTTCTGTTTTCAAGTGGAGTAAGATATGCTCAGAGCGCGTATAAAACCCAAGACGGGATGCATCTTGCTGTTTATGGCCTCACTGTTGTATGTACTGCATATTTTTATAGGTACACATGTGGATTTGTTCTTTTATTACATATTAGAAGCTGGCACAGACGATCTGGTACAATACAAAGTGGTTTTCGAACCACCAGTGGTTGAGAAATCGTTGAGTGTCTCTTGTCTGCCAGCAAAGGCTGCAGAAATGCTAGGTGGTACCAAACTCCGCCTCTTTCCCTGAGCTCCTCCTCTGCTCTGACGTGTGCCGCAATGCTCACCACGCCCCGCCCCCACTCCTCCTCAAGACAAGTTTGCCTGTGATGCTACAGCTTAGCTAACAGCTAAAGCGTTTGGTTAGTGTTGAAATTCGCCCCCCCGGCCCAGACGCACGCGAGAACAGCACCAGCCAAAACAATGACGCTGATGCTGCTCCGCGTGCGCCCGCCGAGAAGGCCGAATCTCGCGCATCCTCTTATTTTAACCCTTTGCACTGACTCCATGTTTCAAAAGCTTGAAGAACAGTCACCGAAAACAGGTTGACAATTTATCCGTCGACAATGGTAAAAACAAGGCAAAAACAGACGACGGAGGGACAATTCTGGATCCAAAACAAGGCTATATGTTTCTGAGCAGAAAAAATTCTGTCTTATCTCAGGGTCCAGTCTTTTTAAAGTCTTTGCTGACGCGGGTCATGTCGAAGGTGTGTCTGAAGGTGGGTCTGGGCGTTGCTTTTTGGTCTTCCCCTTGTTGGCTGGTTTGAGGCGGCTTAGGTTCGTGCGCGGATTGGGACGCCCGCTATCAACTTTGCTGTCCGGGCTGGTTGTACTTGTTTTAGGACAAAGCGCTTTGTCCTTGGAGTTTGCTGGGAGAGCTGATTGCCAGAGTTGGTGCGTCACTCTTGTGATAAGACGGCATTGTGTATCTCTTCTATTTCTTCTCATTAAACTATGGTGTTCTATTTATTTTATATTAGTAGCGTAGTCCTACCGTAAATATGAATGTTAGTCAAAATGCATGTTTTTTTTATGTAAAAGTGAATGCACAACTCCACAACTTAAGTGTAGTTTTGTAGTGCTGCGTTAGCTAGTTAGCTAGCAAGTATATGTTATCAGCATGCTATGTAATGGCTTTCTATTGTTGCTGTGTGACCGTTCTGTCAACATGTACTTGCTAGCTAACTAGCCGAAGCAGCACTAGAAAGAGAGACACGATCATCAATTATGCTTGTGATTTGATGATCCCTGTCAACATGTACTAGCTAGCTAACTAGCCAACGCAGCGCGGGAAAACATGACATGATCATCAAATCACAAGTTGACTAGCCAACACAGCACTAGAAAGCAAGACATGGTCATCATTTCTGCTTGTGATTTGATGATCATGTCAAGTTTTCTTACTTTTACAGTTCAAATGGATTGGACATCTACTAGTGATAAAATTATTCCATTTCACAGCAGAACGATAAAAATAGATTGTCTTGTAGAATATCCTAGAATGATTTCCTGACTCATGTATCGATAAATGTTGTTTCGCCATATCGTGAGATCAAAGTTTCGTGAGCCTTGTATCACAAATCGAATCGTGAAGTACCCCTACTCATCATACTATTAGGTTGACCTACCATAGTTTCTTGTCTTCTACAACCACCCAAAAAGCATATTTTACATGAGAAAATGCGATGTTATTAGCTTTTGCCACCTGGAGGTTTGTGCGACACCACGGTGAAAAGGTCTAAACAGGCCTACCATAAGACTCGTTAGAAATCCCCATCTGGGCAGTGCCCTCCTATTCCGTCTTTCTGTCTGTCTGTCACACATACATTCTCACAAACACACATGCTCGCAGACACCTCTCGTCTGCTTAATATAATCAGCGCCGAGCGGAGATGGGCGGTTGAGGAACATCTGCTCTGGAGACTGAGATGTCTCTGATCCTATCATAACCTCGACTCATTATATCCACGCACATAATGTCGCATCTTGCGCTAATTATGGAAACACTGTGGCAGAAGGCGACAGATTAACAAATATAAGCCCCCCCACACCACGCTTTGTCGCTAGGGTGTAATGACTATGAAAATCGTTC
This sequence comes from Corythoichthys intestinalis, assembly GCF_030265065.1. NCBI lineage: Eukaryota > Metazoa > Chordata > Actinopteri > Syngnathiformes > Syngnathidae > Corythoichthys > Corythoichthys intestinalis. The sequence continues at coordinate 5,821,270 of NC_080399.1, read as the reverse complement.
GGTACACTTTGCATAAAAGAAACACAATGAGTGAGCTTAATTATTTATGAGCAAAAGAGTCACTGAGATGATATAAGTGCAATTTGAACAATTAGGGAAAATTACACGGTTGAATTCCATCACTCGCATTGTTTTATCATTAAGGGAAATAAACATTGGTTTTGAACAGTGGTGTATAAGGTACTCTATTTTTTTTTTTTTACTTGAGTACAGATACATTTAACACAAAGGTGGGGGCAGGACTGGAAGTACGCCGTACACACACGCAGTCTATTTGGTTACAAAACTTGGCAGCAATTAAGCACTTTACACTCAATCAGACTAACAACACGTCTCCTCTCGGCATAAATGTGCAACACGAATCTGATGTAAACAATTATTGCAACGGCAAAGCTACGAAATGTCCGCACATGTAGCGGTTCCAACCTATCACCTGAACCTTCCAGAATGAAGGAAAAATACTCACGTTCATTCATAGACGCACACAGATTAACATTCCCTCACACATATAGCTGCTCCAACCTATCACTGGAACCCTACAGAATGAAGGAAAAATACATTCATTCATGGACGCAACCAAATCAACATTCCCTCGCACATCTCAACAAGTGGCTGCACTCGGCTCGAATGTGCACCTCACGCGTCCCAAAACACTTAGCGCGTGTGACTCGAGACCAAAACAGGAAGTAACTAATAGCGGTTACCATGGAAACGGACACATAGTGGCGACCTATCTAACATTTTCTATTCCTCATGTTCAAAATTCAAGAAAAATCTTTATTCTACATACATTACGAGGCAATAACAAAATAGTTTCCTTAGTGTCTGTGCATTACTAACTTAAACAGATGACTGATTAAACTCATTAGATTGCTTGTTACTGAAAGAAAGTAATCGGATTAGCTACGCGACAGTGACATCACTGACTGAAGTCAGGGCAATGCTGATTAGAGTTGTCCGGTATTATCAGGTGGTCAATAATATCGGCTGATAAATGCATTTTAAAGAATATGTCAGATAATATCAATATTGGTTTTTCAGCACGGCTTTTGGCCAATATGCATGCTGCTTTCGAAGTGAATATAGGAGCTGCCTGCCTTTGTACAAGGGCCGATCGCAGCTTAGCGCAGCAGTTATGGCTATTGACCATAAGATGTATCCAAACTAAGATGCTTAATATTTGTTATCTGAGCAGACCATTTGTAGTAAGGTGCAAAAATTAAATGAACAAAAGTGATTGAAAAATCATCAATGATGAACTCAACCTATGTAACTACTGACATACCAGAAAGAAATAGTCAATAAGAAAACTAGAAAAGTAACAAAATACAAAAATCTCTGCAAAATCCTAGCAAAATGCATCTTTGGTAATTGTTACGCATTGACATGTCCTATGGTTGCCTCTCTGTATATGTAATGCTGTGGTCGTTCTTTGGGTCAACTACTGTAAACAGGATTTAAATGTGAATGATTTCTTTTATTTAATGATGGAAATTTATGCTCATTTCGATTCACATTATTTATATGCGGCATTTATTTTCTATTACGTCAGTTCAAGTGTTCTCTTATTTTCCAGTGTTTATTTTATTGAGAAAACCTTTAAGTTCTTTATAATTATTGAAGGGAACAGCAAGCAGACAACAATAACATTAGGACTGCGTAAAAGGGTTTATTGAGCACACAAATAAAAACAGGCAATCATGAAAAGGGACACACATAAAGGGTTCGTGACAGTAGGTCGGCATTAAAAAAAATAAATAAATAAAAACGAGGGAAAACTGCAGTGAGAGGCAGAAAAAAGAAAAGAAATAAAGACAGTGATGCAACTAGCAACGAAGGGGTATACAAATTTTCAAATGGCAGCAAGTCAATATCTCGGCAAGCCGCCTAGGATCGGTTTAAAGACACTGCTGATGAGCTAGAATTGGATGTCTGTACGACGTTGGGAACTCATCCAAACCTCTCTCTATCTCTATAACAAAACAATCTGACCAGCAGGAGAATGTGACAAAATCATGGCCGTCGTCATACTAGCTTCGCTTGCTAGCTAGCACAGCTATTCTCCTACCACTGACCAGTTGCTTCATCACCAACAGGGTGCATTGAGCGCGTAAAACATGGCGCCCTCCGTAGGTCAAGACATGTACTATATATTAAACATTTTTAAGTCAATGGCAATAACATATGTGTTTCTCATAACATATTTCAGTGAAAAAGAACAATTGTGGCTATTAGAGCCCAAGTTAGAGGTTCCCTTTAAAGCAAGGGTCCCCATCCGCCGGGCCGCTGACCGGTACCGGTCAGTGGCGCATTTGCTACCGGGCCGCACAGAAATAATAATTTAGTAACGACCGTATTCTGGCCAAATAAACTTTGGCCTTTGCCCCTGCTTAACACACCAATATCCGTGTCTACTCTAGATATAATACAACACGACAGATTAGAATGTCGTCATAGAAATCCGTCGACTGGACTGCTAGCAGTACATCTTGTTTTGTATATATAATATATTTATGTGCGCCTGTCCTCGATAATAACGTATGACTAGGCCGCGGGTGCAGCACATTTGTTCGCGGAAATAATTAGCCCCCACACGAGCGAAGATGACTGGAAAACAGACGTCTTTGGAGAGATTTTCATAGCGAAAAGGGCGCCTGACGAGCCAGAAGATGAGCCTACAACCTCGAAGACCCACGAACTGCGAAGGAGTGGATTCATGACCCGTTTGTGAATAAACCGAGTGATTCAAGCATGTCTGTGCAACAGGAGGATCAGCTTGTAGAGATCGCAGATGACGGCGACCTTCAACGTACATTTGAGTTAAGAACTATACCGAGGTTCTGGATTAGTTATTCCGGAATATCCTGACATCGCTACGAGAGCACTGAAAACCTTGCTACAATTTCCAACATCGTATCTTTGTGGAGCAGGCTTCTTAGTTAATGCTTAACTACAAGGGGAAGTCAACGGTGAGAGAGCGGTGTGCAGTTGTGTGCAGCTAACATGGCAGGCTGTGTCTGAGGAGAACATTTTTATACATGTCCGTCCATGATCAAACGTAATTTAATATTCCTTTTTTTTTTTTTAAAGGAAGTTTGTAGCGTTGACTTTGAAATTGCTGCATTCGCGGCCATTTTTAACGTTACGCGCATGCGCGGAACTGCCTAGTTGCAATTTTTGATGGGTTGCAATATTTGTCAGAACACTAGTCTGTGGGAAAAAAAGACCCAAATACCACTGGTCCGTGGTGGAAAAAAGGTTGGGGACCCCTGCTTTAAAGCATCCAGTGGGGCATCACAATACAATTGGCAATAGCACAACCGCATATATCCGTATCAGTTAGAGATCCTGTTGGATTTTTGGAGCTGGATAATATCGGTTATCGGTTGAAAAGTGCTTATCGGACAACTCTACTTATTATCTTCTGTCAGCCGGGAGTTGGGTGCGACTGGCTGACGGGGCGCACATCATCAGCCTAAAAAGTTATGTCCATCAGTTATCATTACAGATGTCCCGATCGATCGGGATGCCGATCAATCAGGTCCGATCACGTCATTTTCAAAGTATCGTAATCGGCAAATAAACATCGGACATGCCTTTTTTTAAATATATATATATATATATATATATTTTTTTTTTAATTAAATCGTTTTCAAATTGTATTTAACGTTTCAGACAAAATCTTACATTCATCCAGAGTCTTTAGTTTTGGCTTAAAGTAGGGCTATCAAATTTATCGCGTAAACGGCGGTAATGGATTTTTAAAAAATTAATCACATTAAAATATTTAATGCAATTAACGCATGCGCTGCACGACCCACTCACGCATTGTCGCGTTCAATCTATAATGGCGCCGTTTTACCTATATATAGAGCTAACAGGCAACGTAAAATGAGTAGAGAGAATTTTGGCAGTCTTTGGAGACACTTTAAATTGGCTAAAGCCTTAAAATCCCTCTCTCAACAATTAGGAATATCGTGGGAAGCAATGTGGGGAAGAACGGTAGTGGTTGATCTTTTCCTTAACACCCTATGTTACTTCCCAACGCAGAGAAGATATATCAATTGGTGCCACTACGCACAATCATGGTTGCACTTCCCATCATGCATTTGGGCAGAACAGTTAAATGGCTACAGTATTATTTACTGAAAGCTCAACAAATACACTAGATGGCAATATTTAGTCACAATATACAAAGTCACATTTATCCTTTAAGAATTACAAGTCTTTCTATCCGTGGATCCCTCTCACAGAAAGAATGTTAATAATGTAAATGCCATCTTGAGGATTTATTGTCATAATAAACAAATACAGTACTTATGTACTGTATGTTGAATGTATATATTCGTCTGAGTTTTATTCATGTTTTTCTTAATGCATTGCCAAAATGTATATGATCGGGAAAAATGATCGGGAATGATTGGAATTGAATCGGGAGCAAAAAAAAAGCAATCGGATCGGGAAATATTGGGATCGGTAGATACTCAAACTAAAACGATCGGGATCGGATCGGGAGCAAAAAAACATGATTGGAACAACCCTAGTTATCATATGGCGAGAGTGTGACGTGGTCAGCATACTGGCCTGTTCTTATCTCTTTGTCACTCATTTCTTGCATACAGGGCCTCTTTTGTGTACCGATACAAACATTTATTCTTATGCACTCATGTTTTAGATGTATTTTACTGTTGGTTACACTATGGTTTTGATATCTTGATTTTATTAAGTACTAAAACAATAAAAGCAGGCACAGTATATCTGATTACTGATTAGCATGTTCGCAAAAACACTATCACTTCAAGTTGCAGGATTTTTTTTGCTGGATCCACAGAAAAATACAGGAATAGGTGAATTATTTAACAACAAAACTGCAACATTGCTGGTTGTATTTGTTTTTTTAAGCAATATGGACAGCATCATCAAGTTGCTGTCACACATTTCATGTTCAGTTCAAAACAAGGATGGAGTGATGAGATAATTAGAGCTTCTGTTCACACAAACTTTGTCACCTCCCAACACTGGTTTCACAGGATTTCACATGTCCGGACCAAAGTGGGATATTATGCACATAATTTATTGTTATGTTTATGCATGGTTTTCATTGCAATGTGACTGGAAAACATTGTTTAAATTTTGAAGCTGTAAAAGTAAGGCACAAAACACTCGGGTGACTTGAAGTTCTGCTCTGAGACGGCCAATTTGGCCAAATT